>NW_028321357.1:0-116596 GCF_062004578.1 Staurois parvus | reverse complement strand
CAACCTGCTAGGGCTGCGTGCCCCGAGCGGGCCTACGGCTGCGTGCCCCGAGCGGGCCTACGGCTGCCCGCCCAGAGCGGGCTACGGCTGCCCGCCCAGAGCGGGCCTACGGCTGCCCGCCCAGAGCGGGCCTACGGCTGCCCGCCCAGAGCGGGCCTACGGCTGTATGCCTAGAGAGGCCTACGACTGCACGCCCAGAGCGACCTACGACTGTATGCCTAGAGAGTCCTACGACTGCACGCCCAGAGAGTCCTACGACTGCACGCCCAGAGCGGCCTACGACTGCACGCCCAGAGCGGCCTACGACTGCACGCCCAGAGCGGCCTACGACTGCACGCCCAGAGCGGCCTACGACTGCACGCCCAGAGCGGCCTACGACTGCACGCCCAGAGCGCCTACGACTGCACGCCCAGAGCGGCCTACGACTGCACGCCCAGAGCGGCCTACGACTGCACGCCCAGAGCGGCCTACGACTGCACGCCCAGAGCGGCCTACGACTGCACGCCCAGAGCGGCCTACGACTGCACGCCCAGAGCGGCCTACGACTGCACGCCCAGAGCGGCCTACGACTGCACGCCCAGAGCGGCCTACGACTGCACGCCCAGAGCGGCCTACGACTGCACGCCCAGAGTGGCCTACGACTGCACGCCCAGAGAGTCCTACGACTGCACGCCCAGAGCGACCTACGACTGCACGCCCAGAGAGTCCTACGACTGCACGCCCAGAGAGTCCTACGACTGCACGCCCAGAGAGTCCTACGACTGCACGCCCAGAGCGACCTACGACTGTATGCCTAGAGAGTCCTACGACTGCACGCCCAGAGAGTCCTACGACTGCACGCCCAGAGAGTCCTACGACTGCACGCCCAGAGCGACCTACGACTGCACGCCCAGAGAGTCCTACGACTGCACGCCCAGAGAGTCCTACGACTGCACGCCCAGAGCGACCTACGACTGCACGCCCAGAGAGTCCTACGACTGCACGCCCAGAGAGTCCTACGACTGCACGCCCAGAGCGGCCTATGACTGTACGCCTAGAGAGTCCTACAACTGCACGCCCAGAGCTGTATATGACTATATACCTAGAGCATAGGCCCCTCCCTCTGCACTATAAGTGGAGTTGCACTTTAAGTCACATGACCAGAAGACAAGTTCGTGTTCCCTGGTCCAAGCTGAGAATGGTGAGCACCCAACGTACCGCCCAGGAAGGTCCTCATGGCCTCACTGCTGGCCAGCTTCATGGGAGTCTGTCCGGAGTAGGTGGCCAGCGTGGGATCGGCACCGTAGGAGAGAAGCAGCCACACCGTCTCTATGTTGTCGTTGACCACGGCGTCATGTATGGGCCTGTTATAAGGAATCGGGTAGAAGAGATACAATCGGTTAGACTATCCTACATCATGACATGCTGGCGTTTGCTGCTATTAGCCGTTGGCTGTGATCTGCCGTCTTCTCTGCGATTCGCCCCCCGGGAGCACCTTTGATGACCCTGGATGAACTCACAGAGAGATAAGCTCTCAGGTACGGAGGTCACACAGTGGTGCCTCCTACAAAGAAATTCGCATGATCAGCAGACGCTGACTGTCCCTGGCCCCGCCCCTTTCATTAATTGGATTTCGTTTTTTTCAATCATGGAGGCTCAGCATCACTCATGAATGTAACCCAGGACTATTTGCATGCTGCCTAGGAACGCCCACTCCTCTACACTGACACCCACCCATCAAGGTAATTCCTCCCAAGGATCAGCCCACTGCTTGTTTTGGGGCTGAGGGCTCCTGAGAGTACTGAGGCGGGTGCTGCGAGGTTTCAGGAAGCCATGTACAACATCCTGCCAGCCCCTCCCATTAGCCAGCATCTGTCTGCATTGCATAGAAAAGCACAGAGACCCAGTGATCATGTCACTGAGTCTACAATAAGGCAATTAAATTATTTGCATGTTGATGAGATAGTAAGCTCCATGACAGACCCTCCTATTCCTTCTGTATTGAACTGTATTGCAGCTGTACTGTCCTCCTTTATGCTGGAAAGCGCTGCGCAAACTGTTGGCGCTATATAAATCCTGTATAATAATAATAATGAGGGGAGGGGGGACCAGAGAAGGCAAAATTCAAGGGAGATGACTTCAGCTGGTGGTAGGATGATAAAGAGTTTGGCCTCAGTAGAAACACGGGTTCAGGTGAACGTCAGTGGGCAGAGCAGAGAGATCAGCGAACCACCATTTGCTGATCGCCACTCCAATGACCGAAGCCGGAAATGACGAGCATTTCCCCAATTCCATTGTCAGACTTCTCACTTCCCAGCAGTGTTGGCCATGGGAAGATGCTGATCCAGTACAATCTGTGCTCCAAAAGCGTCACCGGGGTCCAGAGGTTACATTCGAGGTTTAACCACTTGCCTACCGGGCACTTACACCCCCTTCTTTACCAGGCCAATTTTCAGCTTTCAGCGCTGTTGCACTTTGATTGACAATTGCGCGGTCATGCAACATTGTACCAATATGAAATTTTTATCATTTTTTTCTCACAAATAGAGCTTTCTTTTGGTGGTATTTAATCGCCACTGGGCGCTTTACTTTTTGCGCTATAAACAAAAAAGTGCCAAAAATTTGAAAAAAAAATTTCTTTGTTTCTATTATAAAATTTTGCAAACAGGTAATTTTTCTCCTTCACTGATGTGCGTTGATGAGGCAGCACTGATAGGCAGCACAGATGGACACTGATAGGCGGCACTGATAGGCAGCACTAATGAGGTGTCACGGATAGGCAGCACAGATAGGTGGCACTGATGATGGGTACCGATAAGACAGCACTGACTGGCATCACTGCTGGGCAGACTGGCGGCACTGCTAGGCATTGACTGGCGTAAGTGCTGGGTACTGACTGGCACAACCGCTTGGCACTGACTGGTGGCACTGACTGGCAGCACTGCTGGGCTGCACTGATGGGCACTGGTGGGTGACACTGATGGGCACAGGTAGGTGGCACTGCTGGGTGGCACTGCTGGGCACAGGTGGGTGGAGCTGGTGGGTGGCACTTCTGGGCACAGGTAGGTGGCACTGCTGGGCACAGGTAGGCGGAGCTGGTGGGTGGCACTGCTGGGCACCGATCATCAGTGCCCTGATGATCAGTGCCGATCCCTACTCTGACAACTGCCGGTTCTCAGCAGTACTTTCCTCGCGCTCTGACAGTGCAATGAAAGTGCAGCCGAGAACTGGCAATTGCATTTCCCGGTGATCAGCGGGTCATTGGACACGGCTGATCACGTGGTAAAAGGCCGCTGTGCTTGTCCTTTTACCACATCACGTGATCAGCTGTGTCCGTAGGACACAGCGATCACGGAGATCGCCGGGGGCGCGCAGGAGAGCGCGTTCTGGGAGGACGTCATATGACGCCCTCCCAGAACTGGCCGGCCACAGTGTAGCCGTCATTCGGCTATCTGCGGTTGGCAAGTAGTTAATAGACCCCCTGATGTCTCCTTAAAGAGGACTTGTCATGTCAATTATGCCATCATATAAAAAAAAAAAGAAAAAAAAAAAGATGCTCAACCCCTGCCCTCCACATCCAATCATACCTAAATGCAAGCATCAAGTGAAACTACACACAA
Organism: Staurois parvus; assembly: GCF_062004578.1. Taxonomy (NCBI): domain Eukaryota; kingdom Metazoa; phylum Chordata; class Amphibia; order Anura; family Ranidae; genus Staurois; species Staurois parvus. Next base: position 112,997 of record NW_028321357.1, on the reverse strand, counting down.
AAATGACAATATGGATGCACATTTTAGGTATCGCGGCACACCCCGCAGCGAGAGCGATAATTCCACGGCCATTATTCACTGTTAACTCTGAAATGATGACCTGCAGAGGCATTTATAGCGCCGCCTACGATCAGGATTTGGATACTGAAACGAAGGCTTGACATATTTGGAATCTACACTCACCGGCCACTTTATTACGCACACCTTGCTGGTGCCAAGAAAATCTCCCCCACACCATAACACCCCCACCACCAGCCTGAACCATTGATACAAGGCAGGATGGATCCACCACACCATGACACCCCCACCACCACCAGCCTGAACCATTGATACAAGGCAGGATGGATCCACCACACCATGACACCACCACCACTACCAGCCTGAACCATTGATACAAGGCAGGAAGGATCCACCACACCATGACACCACCACCACCAGCCTGAACCATTCATACAAGTCAGAATGGATCCCCCACACCATGACACCCCCACCACCAGCCTGAACCATTCATACAAGGCAGAATGGATCCCCCACACCATGACACCACCACCACCAGCCTGAACCATTGATACAAGGCAGGATGGATCCACCACACCATGACACCACCACCACTACCAGCCTGAACCATTGATACAAGGCAGAATGGATCCCCCACACCATGACACCACCACCACCAGCCTGAACCATTGATACAAGGCAGAATGGATCCCCCACACCATTACACCACCACCACCAGCCTGAACCATTGATATAAGGCAGGATGGATCCACCACACCATGACACCACCACCAGCCTGAACCATTGATACAAGGCAGGATGGATCCCCCACACCATGACACCACCATCACCAGCCTGAACCATTGATACAAGGCAGGATGGATCCCCCACACCATGACACCACCATCACCAGCCTGAACCATTGATACAAGGCAGGATGGATCCACCACACCATGACACCACCACCACCAGCCTGAACCATTGATACAAGGCAGGATGGATCCACCACACCATTACACCACCACCACCAGCCTGAACCATTGATACAAGGCAGAATGGATCCCCCACACCATGACACCACCACTACCAGCCTGAACCACTGATACAAGGCAGGATGGATCCATGCTTCCATGTTGGTAATGCCAAATTCTGACCCTACCATCTGAATGTCGCAGCAACCAGTCTGCCCATTCTCCTCTGACATCAACAAAGCATTTTCCTCCACACAACTGCCACAAACTGGATATTTTCTCTTTTTCGGACCATTCTCTGTAAACCCTAGAGATGGTTGTGCAATTGTGAAAATCCCAGGAGATCAGCAGTTTTTGAAATACTCAGTCTGGCACCAACAACCATGCCACGATTGACAGCAGAGGCCGGAGAATAGCTACCTGGAGAAGCAAAATCGCACATACATACTTACATACATACATACACACCTCTGCCGCCCTGTACCAGTATATCTGCTACAGGGCGGCAGGAAAGCAGTTGAATATCCTGTATTTGACCTCTTGCCGCCCACATCACTCATATGTGCCTATGGGTGGCAGAGGCTTCTATGTGCTCCCGCCAGAGACCGAGCTGTCAAGACCTTTCTGCGCCCCTACCCTAATGATCGAGAGCCAGCGGGAACGGCTCCCAATCATGTGACCACTGTTACAGCCAATCACAGTCCTGCCACATAATTGGGCATACCCAATAAGGGACACTGGGGATGGCTGAAAGTACACCAAGTACTTCAACAGTCATGACTAGTGAGGAAGTGGGTGAATGTGACCACAAGTCTGAGGAACCGTAGTAGCAAACCAACAAGGGGCCAGTTTCCTGTCCTTCAGACATTAGAGGGGCCAGACTGTGGCCACTGGGAGTAGAAAAGGTCCTGATGTCAGCAGGAATAAATGTCCATCATCTGTATCATTGGGAGGAATGAATTGTGCCCCATTGTTGGTGTCATTAGGAGGAATTGTGCACCTTCACCGGTGTCATTGGGGGGGCATACCCAACAAAGGACACTGGGGATGGATGAAAGGGGTCATGTATTGTCTCTAAATAAATATGTAAGCAGGGGCCGTTGTATTACTCCATACCAGGGGGTAGGCAACCTCGGCACTCCAGCTGTAGTGAAACTACAAACCCCATCATACCTCTGCCTCTAGGAGTAAAGCCTATAGTCGTCAAAGTCTTGCAATGCCTCGTGGGACTTGTAGTTCTACAACTGCTGGAGTACGGAGGTTGCCTAGCCGTGCTCTGTATATGAATCCTGCCTAGTAGTGCTGTATAGTGATTGTACTTCACTGTTCCTCAATCTTCCGGCACTTCAGCTCATGGGTAGAGGTCACCCTGGGGAGACTTCTACCCGTCCGATCGCCAGCTTCATTTGCATACTATAAAATCATTGGCAGCCGCCACGGGGCTTTCACTAGACTGCGCCCCTCCCTTGTGCGTCCGTCCCTCTATGACAACTACAGAGGGCGGAGCCAAGTACCAGGGAGCACCTAAGGCTTCAATCCTAGAGACTCGCGTTCAGGGATATTGAGGAGCGAACTTCCAAAAAGGAAGGCCGGGTTGACGAGTGCAGCTGTTCGGCCGGCGTGCCGCGTCCCCAGAGTCCCTTTTAAATGGAAAATATTTCTATCTGACCGGTATGTGCCTTTAATTTGTCCCTGGAACTCCAGCAATGTGACTTATAAAAATAGCGGCTACACAAAGCGAGCGTGGAAGAATGCAATTAATCATCTGTCACTCAAGTATTAATTATGCATATCCAATTAAGCAGCCACCGCTTCGCACATTTTTCTACAGGCGCTACAATATGTGAGACGCGAATGCCAGCCGTCCGCTTCGTCCTCCCAACTCCCCCGAATCTCCCCGCATCCTCCGGAGTGCAATAACTCAGCTATGTTACATCCTGTATGCACGGTCGCTATGGAAACCACAGGCCTGACTGGGCAGGCGACCATCTTGGAACTTTTCCTGGGAGGCCCCCTGGTCACGGCGGAGAGCGCCGTCGAAAGCTCCAGCGACTACGCGGATGGGTGTGCGATACGGATTGCTGTGGATTTCAAAAAGGGAAGCTTGCGTGTTCATCGCCGTCTTTTATCATCGCTGTCTGACAGATTCCCCCAAGTCATTTCACAAGATTCCAGTCAAGGTTCTCCTGGCTCGGTCCTCAAAAGGTTCACGGCCGGGACCTGGCGCAATCTGCTTCCAAGTATAGCTGATATGATGCAGCACACGGGGTGAAAAATAGGATTTTTGTACTCACCATGAAAGCCCTTTCTTGGGAGTCCATTGAGGGACACGAGGTCTTAACGGTCGACTTATACTGCAACCTACAGGAGGAATGGACACCGGCAAGCAGAAACTTGTAGGCCGACCCAGGGTAATCCAGCTTACTGCCAGCACTTTCTAGTCCATTGAGGGACATAGGAAGTCTCAACTGTCGGGACGTCAAAAAAGAGTCCAACAACACAGTGAACAAGAATTGGGGACTGCATACGGCTGTAAGGCTAATTTAAGTGATCAACACCTAAAACTGGAACCTTGAGGCCGAATCCCCCTACCTATTAAGGGGAAACCAGGAGATCCCCCGCTTATTCGTATCGTCATTCAGCAGATCCCCCCGCTCAGTAACCCCCAGCTCTGCTGATCCCCCGCTCACTAGTAACCCCCAGCTCTGCTGATGCCCCGCTCACTAGTAGCCTCCAGCTCTGCTGATCCCCCGCTCACTACTAGTCGCCAGCTCTGCTGATCCCCCGCTCACTACTAGCCTCCAGCTCTGCTGATCCCCCGCTCACTACTAGTAACCAGCTCTGCTGATCCCCCGCTCACTACTAGTAACCAGCTCTGCTGATCCCCCGCTCACTAGTAGCCGCCAGCTCTGCTGATCCCCCGCTCACTAGTAGCCGCCAGCTCTGCTGATCCCCCGCTCACTAGTAGCCGCCAGCTCTGCTGATCCCCCGCTCACTAGTAGCCGCCAGCTCTGCTGATCCCCCGCTCACTAGTAGCCGCCAGCTCTGCTGATCCCCCGCTCACTAGTAGCCGCCAGCTCTGCTGATCCCCCGCTCACTAGTAGCCGCCAGCTCTGCTGATCCCCCGCTCACTAGTAGCCGCCAGCTCTGCTGATCCCCCGCTCACTAGTAGCCGCCAGCTCTGCTGATCCCCCGCTCACTAGTAGCCTCCAGCTCTGCTGATCTTCCGCTCACTAGTAACCCCCAGCTCTGCTGATCCCCCGCTCACTAGTAACCCCCAGCTCTGCTGATCCCCCGCTCACTAGTAACCCCCAGCTCTGCTGATCCCCCGCTCACTAGTAACCCCCAGCTCTGCTGATCCTCCGCTCACTAGTAACCCCCAGCTCTGCTGATCCTCCGCTCACTAGTAACCCCCAGCTCTGCCGATCCCCCACTCACTAGTAACCCCCAGCTCTGCCGATCCCCCGCTCACTAGTAGCCTCCAGCTCTGCCGATCCCCCGCTCACTAGTAGCCTCCAGCTCTGCCGATTCCCCGCTCAGTAGTAGCCTCCAGCTCTGCCGATTCCCTGCTCAGTAGTAGCCTCCAGCTCTGCCGATTCCCCGCTCAGTAGTAGCCTCCAGCTCTGCCGATTCCCTGCTCAGTAGTAGCCTCCAGCTCTGCCGATTCCCCGCTCAGTAGTAGCCTCCAGCTCTGCTGATTCCCTGCTCAGTAGTAGCCTCCAGCTCTGCCGATTCCCCACTCAGTAGTAACCCCCCAGCAGATCCTTTGGTTTGCTGATCCTCCTCTCTCTCTTTCCTGTCCCCGGTGACCCTCGGCTATATTGCTTCACATGTGACATCTGCTAGTTTCTCCTGCTCCAGTCGGTGAGCTCTGCTGATCCTCTGACGCTCAGTCCTCTCTCTCCGGTCCCAGCTCACATTCCACTATAGTGTTCCCATGTTGCACACCACATGTGCTGTCTGCTAGTTGCTTTGCTCCAGTCCGGACCTCACTCAGCTTCCTGCTGTTCCAACACTGACATCTACACTAGACACTCACAGACTATATACACATGAACCAGAAGTGACTGCTCATGACATCTTTCCGGTATGCGTGTTAGTTTCCCAGTGCATCCTGGGATATCTCATACCTTCAATACCTCTAAAACATAGTGAAGTCGACTCTGAATAAACGCTTCTCAAAAGCTGCAAGTACTGTAAAGCGAGGGGTGTTAGAATTCTATGGAGGCTTTGGAGACGCTTTGAAGCACCAAGAAAGCGACGGGGTATAATTTTTGAAGAGAAGTTAAGCAAAAACAACCCGTAAACAGGACTGTAAGGTAGCCATTTTATTTAGAGACATGTGCTTTGATTGGCCTTTAGAGTCCTTTAAAAAGGCGTGTCCAATGCCACATTTTGAAGCAAGTCTAAATGAGACCTTATAATGGCCATTTCCTGGTAAAGACCACTGTCAATATAGGAAGAAGCTTCAACCCACCTAAACCCCGTAAGTATCAAAGGATTCTTTGCATCCACAGCAAGACCTCCTGTTTCTCCTTGATAGTAGAGGTATGCCAGTACTGTGACAATGCCCCACAGCATGCCTATGAGATCTATCCAAGGAATGATTGATGTAGGAGGAACCGACTGTCCTGGGACTCCAGACTGTGGACCAGGAGATGAAGGTTCTCAGACGACAGGACCTTCCAGAAGGTCGTGAAGAGAAATTTTCACTAACCCCAGAAGATTTGTCCACCAGTTCCACCTGAGCCCCGGGGAATGACAGTCTAATGTGGTTGACTGATCCATAACAGCAGCGGAAAGGTCTGAGAATTGCACAATGTACAGAAGATGATTCCAAAAGGAGGACCCCTCAACACAAGGGTCACCTGCGACATCCCTGACCAAGGGAACAGGTCATGAGAGCGAGGAAGATGTAAATACCCCTATTCCAGCATCATCCTGGGTTGAGTTGCCTTGCAGGATTGAAAAGCACCCAGTGTCGCTTTATGACGATACAAGATCCAGCCTGAATATTGGAGGCTTTTGGACCTTCAGGAAGCGGTTGTCCACTAGATCCAATGCAGACTGTTTTCCCCACAGGTGGTTGTTCTCGAGTGTCCTACAACGTGGATGCCATGAGGACACTGAGGCCAGCACCCTGGAGAAGATTCAAGGTGCAGGGTCAAGACTTCTAAATTACAGCTCCAGGAGGATGGTGATTAGTATATGAATAACCTGACCACAAAGGCAAAAGGGTCCTTCTGGGAAGGGACAGGGATGGCAGAACAAATGGATACATGTCAGACTGCTAGACTTACATGTCCTGAAAGGGGCAGACATCTTTTCTGTGGGAGAACAGAGATCGGGTTGGGATACATCTCCTAGGGCCAAACTGGTACATGAGCTAGAGCCAGGAATCCGTAGATCCAGTAGATCCCAAGGGAACAGAAGTAGGTCCACTAGTTTGTGCAGTGGAACAGGAAGTTGAGCTGAAGAGAGTGCCTGGCCATGGTTTAGTCTGTAGTCCTGAAAGGGCACACTCTGCATCTGAATGCCTGAAGGGAAAGCTACCTGCAAGGTTTAATAAATGTTCACCCACTTAGAACAGCGGGGGGTACACCTTCATGCTAGTGAAGGCTTCTCTGCGTGTTTAGTAGACCACTGACCAAAAGGGTGGTGGGAGGACCAGGCTTGGAAGACTTGTGAGTGCCTTCCCCAGGAGTAGGAAAATTAAAGGGCACTTTGTGCCCTCTCTCTAGACTTCTTCTGTTGAGGTAGGTGGACACTCTGGGCTGCAGTGATATCTGTAAATGATCATGTAAAGGGCCAGATTGAAGAGATGTTGTGCACCTCAAAGACCAACCAGGTCAAATTCTCCTTAGGAGTATCTGCCTTCCATCACTTTAACCAGAGTGCTCTGCGCATCTGTATGAACCGATAATGTAGACAAGCCAAGAAGCCTCCAGCAGGCCTTTAGAGCCGAAACTTAAAGCTCCAGACATCTGCTCTACACATATCAGGAAGAGATCCAATTTTGTGGCCAGAACAGGTGAAGAACAGGGCTCACCAGCAAAAATGGCTTTTGAAAGAGGAATTCCAATGGTTAGTTCAGGCAATCCTTAAATGTGAGGATGCCATCTATTGGACTAGTGGTTTTTCTTCCCCAAACAGGACCAAATCCAGTAAGAGGAGTCCAAGATCCCTCAGGGTGCTTCCAATCCCCATAGAGGAATACTTTAAAGAGCATGCATAATGCAAAGGTCTTTGCAACTGTGGGATTTCAGAAAAACCCAAGACTGAAAACAGTGGACTGATCCTCTAGATTAGGTTTCTTCAAACTTTCTACATAATGGGCCAGTTTCCCGGCCTTCAGGGTAAAAGAAATTCCATTATTGGTGTCAGTGGGAAGAATAGCGACCCGCTGATGGTGTCAGTGGGAGGAATAGCGCCCCACTGATCGTGTCAGTGGGAGGAATAGCGCCCCACTGATCGTGTCAGTGGGAGGAATGGGCCCCATCATTAGTGTCAGTGGGCGAAATAGTGCCCTTTTTTGGTGACAGTGGGAGAAACAGTGCCCTATTTTTTTGTGTCAGTGGGAGGAATAGTGCAATTCATTGGTTTTGCTGAGAACAGTGTATCATCGTTGTTGTCGAGAGGAATGGTGCCACATCATTGGTGTCAGTGGAAGGAATATTGCCCCATTGTTTGTGTCAGTAAGAGGAAAAGTGCTCCAAAAGTAGTATAAAGGCAAGAAAAGGGCCTCATTAAGGGCCAAAACCATCTGTTAGATCTGAGTCAACAGCAGAAGACTTCTATAGCTCAAGCAAAGTCTCTTCAGGTGGAGAATGAGGTGACCCAGAATAGGTCAGAAAGGCTGCAGGCAGATCAGCAATAGACTCTGCAGGAGAAGGCACAGGAGTACACCGAGTACTTCAACAGTCATGACTAGTGAGGAACTGGGTGAATGTGACCACAAGTCTGAGGAACCAACTCGATAGGATAGAGCAGGGACCTCCAAGATTTCTAAACAAGGGGCCAGTTTCCTGTCCTTCAGACATTAGTGGGGCCGGACTGTGGCCACTGGGAGTACAAAAGGTCTTGATGTCAGCAGGAAGCAATGCGCATCGTCTGTATCATTGGGAGGAATTGTGCTCCATTGTTGGTGTCATTAGGAGGAATTGTGCAGCACCGTGATGTGTCATTGGGGGTAGCACAACTGTATAAAAGCAATCAAAGCGCCCCAGGGCCGCAGTTTGGAGACCACTGGTATAGAGGACTCAGCCTCACCCAGCAGAGTTGACATGGCCAAAGTCACTGTAGATGGGTGACAAGAAAGTATCAAAGGTTGGCATTCAACGTGGCACCTGTAAAAGGTATCTAAACCCAAGAGTAGAAGTGTAATATTGCAGCCGTTTACTAGTAATGGAGACCAAAGTAGTGCAGCATAATGACACTTACCAATAAGGCTCACGCCTGAATAGAATACAGCATGACGTAATAATGACGGATCACTTTCCAGCCACTGCAGTTCCATCCAGAGGCATTACAGAGAAAAGAACATCTTGCAGCACTGAGGCATTATTAGGAGACGTTGCTATGAGAGCAATGACGTGAAGAAATCAGGCTGTGGGGACGTTGAAGCCGGAGCACGGCAGACAAGGTGGAAGGGGCAAGATGGTGAGAAGAGAGACCAAAGGATGGGAAAGTCGGGCGCTGGAGACGGGGACACAGGATGGGGGTGCAGAGATGATGCCTGGCATTACAGAACCAGCAGCTCGGCATCTCATGTGACGTCCTATTGGATGTGCTGTGCATTTCGGCAGCATCTCAACATCACAAATAATAATTAAATAAAAAAAGGTTCAATGACATAATGTGACGGGACAAAGATCTCTTCTTCTAATACAAATAAGCTGGTTTAAAAGCTCTGCAGCCTATCACGTGCTCCCCTATTGTTACCCCATCAGACTAAGACTGGGTAAAGCGAAGCTCCGGGCGCAAACACTTTCCTATAAATATTTTCCAAACTAGCTACTGGTTAACCGTGTTCGAAACCTAGATATCCACTTGACGACCAGCGACGTACCACCATTTGTTTGTTTTTTTTTTTCTATTAAGAGAGGACAGTCAGTTCTCTTGTAAAAGCAATCCGAGCGGCTAACTAGCTGCTGGATTGCTACTATAAGCAGTGGGAGGGGATGTGCCCCACCCCCTTTATTATTATACAGTATTTATATAGCGCAAAAGGGTATGCTCAGCGCTGTACAGTAGCAAGGGAGACATAACATGAGACAAGACAGTAACAATACAATACACGAGGGGTTCGAGGGCCCTGCTCTTTCGAGCTTACAATCTAGGAGGGAGGGGAAGGTGGCACAGGAGGAGATGGCTGTGGGGGATGGAGTGGTGGGTGGAGTGGAGGAGGTTAGTTGTTAGGTGAGGTCGGGTGTTAGGTGAGGTTGGGGTAGGCTTCCCTGAAGAGGTGGGTTTTCAGGGTGCGCCTGAAGGTGAGGAGGGTAGGTGACATTCTGATGGATTGGGGTAGGGAGTTCCAGAGGATGGGGGAAGTCCTAGAGAAGTCCTGCAATTGGGCGTGGGAGGAGGAGACCAGGGAGCTAGAGAGCAGGAGGTCCTGTAAGGAGCGGAGGGCACGGGTAGGGTAGTATCTGGGTATCAGGTCAGTTATGTAGTTCGGGGCGGCATTGTGAATGGCCTTGTAGGTCAGGGTTAGAAGCTTGAACTTGATGCGTTGGGCAATCGGGAGCCAATGAAGGGATTGGCAGAGGGGGGAGGCAGATGTGGAGAGCTTGGTGAGGTGGATGAGTCTGGCTGCTGAGTTTAGGAGGGACTTTAACAGGCGGTCCCATCTCTGAGGGAGTGGCAAGACCTCAAAAACGCGTCAGCCAGTTGGACCTTCTTGGGTACTCCACCAGGTAACATGAGTTGGAACTTGCGGTTATATCTGATAAGCTGCGACTTATTTGTTGGTTTGTATGTTACTTACCACGTTGTTATCAAAAGTGAGGCCTTGAGGATAATGCGCTAGGCTGGTGTGCCCTCTTTTTCTTTTCTATTTGTCCCATCCCACCGGGACACCCAACCGTCCAGCCGACATGCTTCTGCCGGCTGATCATAGAGCCGAACAATAAGCGGTACCGCTCTGTTCACCTCTATGATATAGTAACCCGAAAGCGATGAACTTACATCACTTCCGGTTTACCTGGACACAAACAACGCCATTTTTATAAATGAGAAGCATTTGATCACACAGATCTTGGTGTGATTAAATGCTTTTAAGCGCAGAGGAGGGAATTGGGGTCCTATTGACCCAAGATCTCTCCATAAAGAGGACCTGTCACATGCCTATTGCTGTCAACGGGGATGTTTACACTCCTTGTGACAGCAATAAAAGTGATTAAAAAAAATTCAAAGCGGCAGTGTAAAATTAAAAAAAAAATTTAAAGCGCTCCCATTCCCCCGTGCTAGCATGCAAAGGAAAAACGCAAGCATTGGTCCCACAAGAACGCAAGCAGCGATTGTCCGCGATCTGGTGCCCGTTGTGTCCGGAGAAAAACCGATTGCTGTATGGGACCTCTGTGTGAGGTCCCCATCATGTGATCACTGACTGGCCAATCAGTGATCACATGTATAGTAGTAAGCAAGATGTCACTTCCTGACATCATTGCTTACTATGTGTGAAATGAGTGAATGATCACAGAGGTCACATGGTACAGGGCTATTCACAACATCCTTGTACCATGTGACAAGCTGTGACCAATCACAGCTCTCAGTATTTTTCAATGGCTGCAAGAATGCAGACAGAGAGGAGAAATTATTGCTTTTACAGCCTTTATGGGCGTAAAAGCAATCAGTGTAAAAAAAAAAAAAAAAAATCGTCACCCCCCGCAAGTAGTACAGTGTCCCCATGGTGACACTGTACTGCTAGGGTGACAGTGTGTTAAAAAAAACAAAAAAACAAAACAAATATAAAAAAATAAAATAAAATGTAAAAAAATGTTTAGAAAAATTATAAATTTTTGGTTATAAACTAATTTGGGTTTTTTTTTTTTACTAAAAAGATAGCTGAATACATTTTGGCCAAGATTTATGAAGAAAGATTATTTGCTAAATTTTATAAGAAAAAAACTTTTTTTCAAAATGTTTGGACTTTTTCATTTATATAGGAAAAAAATAAAAGACCCAGTGGTGAATAAATACCACCAAAACAAAGCTTTATCTGTCTCAAAAGAATGCTAAAAAATTCATATGGGTACAGTGTTGCATGACCGCGCAATTGTCATTCAAAGTGTGATATTGCTGAAAGCTGAAAATTGGTCTGGACAGGAAGGGGGTGAAAGTGTTCGGACTTGAAGTGGATAAACTAAAAAAATAGACCAGACCTAACCAGCAAATGAGCACAAACAGTTCCTCTTCTCGCTCTCCCAGTCTGAGCTCTGCTGTTCAGCAGACTGAGAGGCTGATACCAGGTCACATTTAGGTGCTTGGATTTAAAAGATTTAATGTCATCAATGCCAACTCTACATTAGTATTGCAACAATCCCCCCCACTATTCATTCAATCCCCATTAAGGCGTACAGAGCGGTGACTTGACTTACCGGGTCCCATCCTGAGCGCTGCAGTTCACGTTGGCCCCGTTATCCAGAAGGACCTGTAAGATGTCGGTCCAGCCGCGTGCGCAGGCTTCGTGGAGAGCGGTGTATCCGGCGTTATCCCGGTGGTTGATGTCTCCTGGATCTCGCTGCAGACAGTACAGCACCACATCCTGAGGAAGGAGGGACAACAAGACGTCAAAGACTGCTGATGGCAGCACATTCCTTCCTTCTACTGTGCAGAGACGGCGGGTGCAAGAGGGGAAAAAAACAAAAACACAAAAAAACAACGTGCAGATTTATCAGACCGTCATCAGCCCACAGCTTGTGTTTTATCCTGTCTGCTCGGAGTCACCCTGAGCGGCCTTGGAGAACGTATGCAAATATTGGCTCTCAAGGTTGGTATATGGACATACATATATATGACTGGCCTGCCTTAAAGTAGACCTTTACCCCCCCCCCCCCAAACAGAAAAACTGATGGAGCATGCAGCAAGGCACAACCATGCGTAAATGTCACACGAGCCACTTCTTAGATCAGGGGTCCCCAGACTTTCAGTACCAGGGCCACGGTGTATATTTACAAATATTCACAAGTTGGAAAAACTGCCCATCAGAGTCCCTCCTTACAAGAGGGTCCCCATCAGGGCCCCGCCCTTACAAGAGGGTCCCCATCAGGGCCCCGCCCTTACAAGAGGGTCCCCATCAGGGCCCCGCCCTTACAAGAGGGTCCCCATCAGGGCCCCGCCCTTACAAGAGGGTCCCCATCAGGGCCCCGCCCTTACAAGAGGGTCCCCATCAGACCCCCCTCTACGTCAGGGTCCTAATCAGACCCCCCCTCCTACATCAGGGTCCCCACCAGAGCCCTCCTTACATCAGGGTCCCCATCAGAGCCCGTCCGCCCTTACACACACCGGCATGGACTGTGCATGCACCCCCCCCCCCCCACACACACACACAAGTACTGTGCACGCACACACACCGGCATGGACTGTACGCACTCACATAGCATGGACTGTGCACCCCCCGAATGGACTGTGCACCCCCAGCATGGACTACACACACACACAGCATGGACTGCGCATGCAAGCACCCACACAAGGCATGGACTGCGCGCACACACACGGCATGGACTGCGCGCATGGACACACACGGCATGGACTGCGCGCGGACACACACGGCATGGACTGCGCACGCGGACACACACGGCATGGACTGCGCGCGCGCACACACACGGCATGGACTGCGCGCGCGCACACACACGGCATGGACTGCGCACGCGGACACACACGGCATGGACTGCGCACGCGGACACACACGGCATGGACTGCGCGCGCGCACACACACGGCATGGACTGCGCGCGCGCACACACACGGCATGGACTGCGCGCGCGCACACACACGGCATGGACTGCGCGCGCGCACACACACGGCATGGACTGCGCGCGCGCACACACACGGCATGGACTGCGCGCGCGCACACACACGGCATGGACTGCGCGCACACACACGGCATGGACTGCGCGCACACACACGGCATGGACTGCGCGCGCGCGCACACACGGCATGGACTGCACACACACGGCATGGACTGCGCGCACACACACGGCATGGACTGCGCGCACACAGGGCATGGACTGCGCGCACACACAGGGCATGGACTGCGCGCACACACAGGGCATGGACTGCGCGCACACACAGGGCATGGACTGCGCGCACACACAGGGCATGGACTGCGCGCACACACAGGGCATGGACTGCGCGCACACACACGGCATGGACTGCGCGCACACACACGGCATGGACTGCGCGCGGACACACACGGCATGGACTGCGCGCGCACACACGGCATGGACTGCGCGCGCGCGCGCACACACGGCATGGACTGCGCGCACACACACGGCATGGACTGCGCGCACTCACAGGGCATGGACTGCGCGCACTCACAGGGCATGGACTGCGCGCACACACAGGGCATGGACTGCGCGCACACACAGGGCATGGACTGCGCGCACACACAGGGCATGGACTGCGCGCACACACAGGGCATGGACTGCGCGCACACACAGGGCATGGACTGCGCGCACACACAGGGCATGGACTGCGCGCACACACACGGCATGGACTGCGCACACACACGGCATGGACTGCGCGCACACACACGGCATGGACTGCGCACACGCACACACACGGAATGGACTGCGCACACGCACACACACGGAATGGACTGCGCACACGCACACACACGGAATGGACTGCGCACACGCACACACACGGAATGGACTGCGCACACGCACACACGGAATGGACTGCGCACACGCACACACACGGAATGGACAGCGCACACACACACACACACGGAATGGACAGCGCACACACACACACACACGGAATGGACTGCGCACACACACAAGTTTTTCTCCCACCTTATACCCGAGTCGGGCCGCCCTCTGTAGCAGAGTTTCTCCTGCGTTTTTATTCACAATCAGTTTCCTGGCTTCTGGCGGTATGGGCTGACCGCTGAGAGTGTCATAGGAGCCCAGAGCACCGCTGCGCCGAGATCTGTGCGGGGTCCCGGGTTCGCTGCCCTTCTGTGGAGACTTCATAGGTGAAAACTTGGGGGACTGCAAGCTCCGACGTCCCTTCCCCTACGATAGGATGAGAAATAGGTCATCAGATGAGGAAAGTTCTGAAAAAGTTCTCATTAGTCTGAGTGCTTAAGGTGATTGTAGCCGCAGTCACGCACTTTCAACAAAAACAACTGTCTGGGATACTTTATTTACACCAACATCCACATTTGGAGGACAAACTGTTGGGATGTACCCCCTTCCTCAAGGACCAAGCACTACACCCAGTACTGCTTGGACCTTGAAGATGGGGGTACACCCAGTACTGCTTGGACCTTGAAGATGGGGGCAACCCAGTACTGCTTGGACCTTGAAGATGGGGGCACACCCAGTACTGCTTGGACCTTGAAGATGGGGGCACACCCAGTACTGCTTGGACCTTGAAGATGGGGGATACACTCAGTACTGCTTGGACCTTGAAGATGGGGGCAAACCCAGTACTGCTTGGACTTTGAAGATGGGGGGTACACCCAGTACTGCTTGGACTTTGAAGATGGGGGGTACACCCAGTACTGCTTGGACCTTGAAGATGGGGGATACACCCAGTACTGCTTGGACCTTGAAGATGGGGGCACACCCAGTACTGCTTAGGTCTTGAAGATGGGGGCACACCCAGTACTGCTGGATCTTGTAGATGGGGGTACACCCAATACTGCTGGATCTTGTAGATGGGGGTACACCCAGTACTGCTTAGGTCTTGTAGATGGGGGTACACCCAGTACTGCTTAGGTCTTGTAGATGGGGGTACACCCAGCACTGCTTGGGCCTTGTAGATGGGGGTACACCCAGCACTGCTTGGGCCTTGTAGATGGGGGTACACCCAGCACTGCTTGGGCCTTGTAGATGGGGGTACACCCAGCACTGCTTGGGCCTTGTAGATGGGGGTACCCTCAGTACTGCCTTGGTATTGTAGAAGGGGGTACACCCAGTACTGCCTTGGTATTGTAGAAGGGGATACACCCAGCACTGCTTGAGCCCTGTAGATGGGGGTACACCGAGCACTGCTGGGCCTTGTAGATGGGGGTTCATCCAGCACTGCTTGGGCCTTGTAGATGGGGGTACACCCAGCACTGCCCAGGGATCTTGAGAAGGGTACTGAGGCAGGGTGCTGTGATGCTTTCAGGAAGCTATGTACAGCACCCTGCTGGCCTTTCCCACCAGCCATGATCTGCTTAAATTGTATAGAGAAGCACGGGAGCCCAGTGACATCATCATTGGATCCCTGTGCTTCCCAAAATATGGTATGCAATGAAATTGGAAAGGTTTTATTTCAAAATGTAAATATCATGTCGATGAGGGGGAAAGGAGGAGCCAGGAAAGGCAAAAAAATACAGATTAAACACCAGATTTAAAAAGTCACTGTAAAAGAAAATGGAGCGCACTTTGTACTTCCTCATGCAGACGGGCTTCTTTACAGTACGAGCTGGGAAATGGAGAATAGACTTCCACAGCAGCAAGTTCTGTAGACTGCTGCAGAAAAGGATGACCGGATTCTAGATACACAGAATAGATCTGGCTTTTCATATCCATAACACTAACATGTTGACCAAGGAACTTTTACTGTTGCAGCAAACTGGGCCATGCTGTATAGAAGTGGTTTTCACCTTCCTCTATACCAGTGGTCGGCAAGCCGCGGCTCGCGAGCCACATGCGGCTCTTTACACACTTTGATGCGGCTCTTCTGTGTGCCGGGCGCCCGCTCCCCTCCCTCCTCTCGGGCCGCCCCAAAAGTCAGGACTCTGCAGCTAGCCCAGCAATGGGCAAACTACGGCCCGCGGGCCGTATACGGCCCGGCGGACCTTTTAATCCGGCCCGCGGAGCGTGGCAAACATTGGCTGTCAGGATGTAGGCGGGGCAGCGTGATGAACTCCTCTCACAGTCCGCCCTGAAGACCGGAACGGCGCAGGAACACGGCAGGAGGAACGCGCGGAGCAAAGGTAAGTGAATTGACACAATATGGGGAATGAATTACTATGGGGGATGAATTACTATAGGGGGGATGAATTACTATAGGGGGGATGAATTAATATGGGGAATGAATTACTATAGGGGGGATGAATTACTATAGGGGGGATGAATTACTATAGGGGGGAACGAATTACTATGGGGAACGAATTACTATGGGGAACGAATTACTATGGGGGATGAATTACTATATGGGGGATGAATTACTATGGGGAATGAATTACTATATGGGGGAGATGAATTACTATGGGGAATGAATTACTATATGGGGGAGATGAATTACTATGGGGGATGAATTACTATGGGGGATGAATTACTATAGGGGGGATGAATTACTATAGGGGGGATGAATTACTATAGGGGGGATGAATTACTATGGGGGATGAATTAATATGGGGGATGAATTACTATAGGGGGGATGAATTACTATAAGGGGAATGAATTACTATAGGGGGGATGAATTACTATAGGGGGGATGAATTACTATTGGGGGGGTGAATTACTCTAGGGGGGATGAATTACTATAGGGGGGATGAATTACTATAGGGGGGGTGAATTACTATATGGGGGATGAATTACTATGGGGGATGAATTACTATGGGGGATGAATTACTACAGGGGGGGATGAATTACTATATGGGGAATGAATTACTACAGGGGGGGATGAATTACTATATGGGGGATGAATTACTATATGGGGGATGAATTACTATATGGGGGATGAATTACTATATGGGGAATGAATTACTATATGGGGGATGTATTACTATATGGGGGATGTATTTTCAGTTTTAAAAATGTGGCTCTCAAAATAAATTTCAATCGTGGTTTTGGCGAGATTTGGCTCAGTTGAAAAAAAAGGTTGCCCACCACTGCTCTATACCAACCCGGGGTTTTTTGGTTTTGAGGATGCAGGTTTTTAATTTATCTTTGTTATATGGCAAAACTCAATGGGGTTGATTTACTAAAACTGGAGTGAAAAATCTGCTGCAGCTCTGCATAGAAACCAATCAGCTTCCAGGATTTATTTTCAAAGTTTAACTAAACAAGCTGAAGTTAGAAGCCGATTGGCTGCCATGCACAGCTGCACCAGATTTTGCAACCTCCAGTTTTAGTAAATCAACTCCCCATAAGTCTGTTCTATAGAAGCCCCAGCTAGCAATGATGCTCTGTCAGACCCATCAGGAGGTCTTCGTTCTGCGTTTTACCTTCTTATCCTCTGTGCCTCCTCCCAGGTGTTTCGTTTTGCACTTGCGTTTCCCGGAGGGTTTTTCTATTGTCTGCGTCAAGGCAAAGTCCTCCGGGCTGCCTTTTGGGAAGCCTTGTCTCCGGTTGTCCCGGGAAGATGGGGAGTTCTTGGTTTTGAAGGACTCACAGGACCTGTCTGGTGAGAACTTCCTTTTATACGGTCCTAAGGCAAAACAAGGACAGGCAATGCTGAAACCCACTTGGAGGATATCATTGCAGTATGAAGACAACAGTACCATTGTTATTATATACTGTGGATTCACTACGTGTCCCAACACAAACCCACTTACATCACCAACATAATTCCGTGTAAACGTTCACTCTACGATATCCTGCACATTGCTCCTAAACCAGGACTTGACAAAATGTGCTATGAATCTAGGAGCCAGCTAAAAACAGGAGCCAGTTTCCCCCAAAAATCACCCCTCCTAGTGTAAATCCTCTTTCCAAATCCCCCATCCTAGCATAAATCCTCTCCCCCCAAATCCGCCCCTCTTAGTACAAATATCGCCCCCCCAATATAAATCCTCTCCCCAAATCACCCATCCTAGCATAGATCCCCCCCAAATCCGCCCCTCCTAGTACAAATCCTCCCTCCTAGTACAAATATCGCCCCCCCAATCCCACCCCCCAGCACAAATCCTCCTCCCAAATCCCCCCTGCTAGCACAAATCCTCTTCCCAAATCCCCCCTACTAGCAAAAATCCGCTTACCAAATCCCCCCTGCTAGCACAAATCCTCTTCCCAAATCCCCCCTACTAGCAAAAATCCGCTTACCAAATCCCCCCTGCTAGCACAAATCCTCTTCACAAATCCCCCCTCCTAGCACAAATCCTCTTCCCAAATCCCCCCTACTAGCAAAAATCCGCTTACCAAATCCCCCCTGCTAGCACAAATCCTCTTCACAAATCCCTCATCCTAGCATAAATCCCCCCCCCCCAAATCCATCCCTCCTAGTACAAATATTGCCCCCCTCAATCCCATCTCCCAGCCCAAATCCTCTCCCAAAATCCCCCATTCTAGCATAGATCTTCGTCCCAAATCCCCCCTACTAGCACAAATCCGCTTACCAAATCCCCCCTGCTAGCACAAATCCTCTTCAAAAATCCCCCCTCTTAGCACAGAATCTTCTCCCCCCAAATCCGCGCCTCCTAGTACAAATATCCCCCCCACCCCAATATAAATCCTCTCCCCAAATCCCCCATCCTAGCATAGATCCTCTCCCCCCCCCCCCCAAATCCGCCCCTCCTAGTACAAATCCTCCCTCCTAGTACAAATATCCCCCCCCCCAAAACAATTACTCTCCCCAAATCCCCCATTCTAGCACAAATCCTCTTCCCAAATCCCCCCTACTAGCACAAATCCTCTTCACAAATCCCTCATCCTAGCATAAATCCTCCCCCCAATCCGCCCCTTCTAGTACAAATCCTCCCTCCTAGTACAAATATTGCCCCCCTCAATCCCATCTCCCAGCACAAATCCTCTCCCCAAATCCTCCATGCTAGCATAGATCTTCCTCCCAAATCCCCCCACCTAGCACAAATCCTCCTCCCAAATCCCCCTGCTAGCATAAATCCTCTTCCCAAATCCCCCCTACTAGCACAAATCCGCTTACCAAATCCCCCCTGCTAGCACAAATCCTCTTCAAAAATCCCCCCTCTTAGCACAGAATCTTCTCCCACCAAATCCGCCCCTCCTAGTACAAATATCGCCACCCCCCCCCCAGCAAAAATCATCTCCCCCAAATCCCTTCTCCTAGCTCAAATTCTCTCTCCAAAATCCCCCCTCCTAGCACAATTCCTCTCCTCCAAATCCCCCCTCCTAGCACAAATCTTCCCCTCAATTCCCCACACCTAACGTAAATCCTCCCTCCCCCAAATACAAATCCTCCCTCTTAGTACAAACCTCCCCCCGAATCCCCCTCCTAGGATAAATCCTCTCCCCCAAATCTAGCAGAAATCCTCCCTCATTGTATAAATCCCTCTCCCCAATCCCCCTACTAGCATAAATCCTCTCCTCCAAATCCCCCCTCCTAGCACAAATCTTCCCTCCAAATCCGCACACCTAACGTAAATCCCCCCCCCCCCCAAATACAAATTCTCCCTCCTAGTACAAATCCCCCCAATCCCTCTCCTAGCATAAATCCTCTCCCCCACTCCTAGCAGAAATACTCCCTCATAGTACAAATCCCCCCCAATCCCCCTCCTAGCATAAATCCTGTCCTCCAAATCCCTCCTCCTAGCACAAATCTTCCCCCCAAATACCCACACCTAAGGTAAATCCCCCCCCCAATACAAATCCTCCTTCCTAGTACAAGCCCCTCCCATCCCCCTCCTAGCACAAATCCTCCCCCCAAATCTCCAATTTAGCTATGTATCGTTTCGAGCCAAGAGCGATCCTGTGTAATCTGCTGCATGGAGGAGTACTCCTCCCGCCTCTCTTATCCCTGTCACTGACAATTCTGTCCCCTGCCCCGTCCCTGAGCGCATGGATTGGCGGAGAAGATCAGGTTGGTGGGCTGGCAGGGGCCAAGGCGCCGTACCGTGGTTTCTGGTCACCATAGCGACCTGGGATTAGTCAAGCCCTGTCGTAAACTTCCCTTATACCAACCACAATGAATGCAAGACCTTTTTTTTTTTTTACTCCAAGCTACTTACTTCAACACTGATCTTCAACCATGAGCTGACTGAGGTATGTACTAAAACGTTTTGTCAGCAAGTGGCTATACTAGGATTGTGGCTGCAGCCATGATCCTAGGATCGCATTTTTCAGCCAGTGATCGGCTATCATTATATAAGTGATCTGGGCGACTTTAAAGCCACCTGATTGCTTTTAAAGCATTGGGAAGGATTCCCCACTTCTCCCCTGGGATCCCCTGTTCAGTCTGAGCAGCTTCACACAGAGAAGATGGAGGAACATACTTTCCCCCCCTCATGACCTCTGAGACAAATGAAGCAACAAAGATTTTGTCACTTCTGGTTTCAGAGCTGTCATTCCCTGGCTGCTACAGCCAGAAAAGTAGTCAAACACAATGGGGTTGATTTACTAAAACTGGGGGGTGAAAAATCTGGTGCAGCTCTGCACAGAAACCAATCAGCTTCCAGTTTTTATTCTGTCAAAGCTGAAGCTAGAAACCGATTGGCTACCATGTTCAGCTGCACCAAATTTTGCACTCTCCAGTTTTAGTAAAACAAACCCAATCTGCGTTTGATCAGCTGCTTTGAAGGCCAAGGGAGACATCAGGGGTCTAATAGATCCCTGATGTCTCCATAAAGAGCACCCGTTACCTGCCCCACGCTATCACAAGGGGGCTCGTTCACTCCCTTGTGATCGCAATAAAGATAAATGAAAAGAATAAAATTAAAAACACAGTAGTAGTTCCAATTTTTTATGTCACACAATATTCATACAATGGTTTAGGAAATGCAAAATGTCAGTAAAAAAAAAAAAAAAAAAAATACACGAATGTTAACGTTAGGGCACACAAGCGCATTTTACCCAGTTTTAGGGTAAAACAAAAGGTGAGATTGTGCCGAGTAAATAGATACACAACATGTCAAAGCTTAAAACTGCGTCCACCCATGAAATGACAACACTTCAGGACCCTATATTTTCCATAGGCGAAGCTTTTAAGGCCGCTAAAGGTCATTAGTTTAGAGGGGACCATGAATAATGGGCCTAGAATTATTGCTCACTCTGGCATGCGCGGCACAATTGTTTTCATGCGTAGGCACCCCTAGTGCGTGCATTTACGTAACATACATGTATGTATGTAAGGGGGTAGATGGAGGATTTTAAGTGCTTGGGTGGAACTTCAATTGTTTGACACTTGAAAAAAAAAAAAAAGTAATTTTTTTTTTTTTTTAAATCACATGGGCGACAGAAAGTCCACTAGGTGATTTTTTGGTATACAGGTTCTCTTTATGAGAAATCAGGGGTCTAAAAGATGGTGTCTCACTTGTTTTCCAAGGAAGCTGATGGAATGCAAATCGCGCTTCGTCAGCTTCTTCCTTGGCCATACTGGCTGGGGAAAGCAACACGATGGGTTGGCCGTTACTGGGATGTGTGGAAACGTTCGGGCTGAAGCTTCTCGGAGTGTGTAAAACCCCCGCTGCCACCGACGTCTTTTTTTTTACGTCAAAAAGGGTTAAACTCCAACTCCAGGGACATAAAAATGAAAGCTGGTCAACTGCTAGACTAGCAACCGGAGCATGCCCTTCATACAAATTTTTAAAAATCTTTTCGCATGATACTGTTCAGTCCAGCTTTCTTCCAACCCTGATGAAGGGAGATTGGGAAAGCAAAACATGTTGGCTGTTACAGGGAAAAAAAAAAACCTCACTGAAATAAATGGACTGTCAACGATGCGTCCGGCAACCTCTTCATTCTATCAAACTTATTGCACAGAATTGTATAGGAAAGGAAGCAGTTCTGATACAAAACAGGCCATAGGAAGGCTTTACCCTTCTCCAGCAGCCCAAATAGTGTCAGCTTGCAGTCATGTCTGCTTGGACAGGGAGGGAATACAAGTAAATAACAGCACTCATAGCCATCCCCGAGACATAAAGGCTACTATTATAGCAACGTAACAGTGGAGATTCATATTTTAGAAATGTTCTTTTACCTATTCCCTTGGAATGAATATATAATTGTTTTTTAATTCTCTATTTAACCCTTTTCGCAGCCAGGTCTGTATGTCGTATGGCCCTGACAGCGGAGAGGGACATGGGGTTTATACACAATCAGCTGGCTGCAGCTACTGGGATTGTGTCTAAAACGGACAGGCAGCTGCCTGCCTGTCAGGTGCAGGAGGGTTGCTTCCACAGCCCCTGGAACCAGTGCACCCCCCTGAACGCTCCCGCCATGCATCTGGGTTTCACTTGCTCATCTGTGGCCCGGGGAAAGTCATGGCGGGGAGAGGGGTGAGCAGACGAACATTCGCTCTCCTCCCCTTCTTTCTGTGACCCGGAAAGCGAAGTGACGTCACTTTCGGTTCACAGCTGTCATTGCAATCTACATCAAGTGGAGCCCAGAGGAGACATTTGACATCTTTTAGACCCTGCACGCCTCATCAAAGAGAACCTGTCACCTAAAAATCATCACCTGTTCCATATGTGATGAAAATAGAAATTAAAGCGGAGTTCCACCTGAACAAAAAAAAAAAAAAAGTCAGCAGCTACAAAAACTGTAGCTGCTGACTTTTAAAATACAGACACTTACCTGTCCCTCGGTCCAGCGGTGTCCTCACCACCGCTGGTTCCACCGGCCGCCTTCTCTCCCTGGCGCGGCATCTTCATTGTGTGCACCCGGCTATGACAGTTTGCGGCTTCACATCCGGGTGCCCACTGCTCATGCATGATAAGCGCTGCGCTTTGTGAATGGCCCCGTAGTCTTCTGGGACCTGTCATGTGTCCCAGAAGAGTACGGGGAGGGAGGGGGGGGGGGGGGGTTTGGACAACTTCCGCTCCCAATCGCAGCAGAAGTGGGAGCGGGTACCTGTCAAATTCGGGTACAAACGCTAAAAGCGGAACTTCCCCTTTTGGGTGGAGCCCCACTTTAGGTAGGAAAAAAAAATTATTTTTTGCAAAAAAAAATTTAGTTACACATAACATCCTCCTTAAAAAAAAAAAAAATGTTGAGGCCTCCCCACCCCCACACATATACAAGTGTTAACAAACGCATACAGCAGGGTGCCTATGTGTGAAAATGTTGATTGCGATACACATTGCATATTGCTGCACATGCCAGAGTGAGAGCAATAATTCTAGGACATGACCTCATCACTAAACTGACAACCTGTGGGGGTTTTTGAAGCGTCGCCTATAGAAAATATAGGGTGGCGTTTAAGTTTGTCGCCATTTCACGGGCGCACACAGATTTAAGGTTTGGCATGTTGGGTATCTATTTACTCGGAGCAACCTCATCTTTTATATTTTACCAAAATATTTGGGTAAAGTATTGTGTTTGTTTGCCCTAAAATTCATTTTGAGTGTGATTTTTTACTGAAATTTTGAGTTTCCTAAAACTTTGCGGTAATATCGTGGGACATAAAAAATTGGAACTCCCGCTATTTTATTCTCTATGGCGTCTGCTTTCAGAAAATATATGTTTTGGGGGTTCTGTTTAGTCTTCGGGCCAAAAATTATTTTTTTTAACGTGCATTTAAAAAAAAAATGCAAAAACTGCTCTGGCATACATCCATATATCAGAACCTACAATGAGACCCACCTGTCCGGGACCGTCTCCTCCGGAAACACTGAGACACCTCCTCTTCCTCCTTCTCCGTCAGATATTCCCCGTTCTGGTATTTTCGGTTTTTCTGCCTCCTCCTCTTCCTCCGCCTTAACGTGCCGTCGTCGCCCCTTTCGTCTTCCGGTTCAGAGATGGTCGCAGATTTCCCAGCGTTGAGACCTCTGCTGGACATCTCCCAGGAATCCTGCAGCAGCGGGGTGATCAGTTCCGGTTCGGGCTCCTCCTTAATGGAGGCGAACCTGCGAGTCCGACACCCTTTATACGGTCGCCTTGTTTTCCGTCTTTTGCACGGGGAACCCGTCTGCTCTTCCTCTTCATCTTCCTCCTCCTCGGTTGGGAAAGGCTCTGTGGATGACGTCACAATATCAGAGAACCCAAAGTTACCTGCTGGCAGGATAAAAGCGATGCAGAAATGTAACTCCGCATTTGCACGAATTTTAAGCAATACTACCATAGTGTTTTTTAAATTATTATTTTCACAAATTTTGCTCATTATAAAAAGGATTAAGAATAAGTTAACAGGACCTTCAGCCAATATATATTTTTTCATGTATTATGCACAGATTGGGGATGGGTTAGAACCTGTCAGGTTTTGTACTACTGTGTTTTCTACTGGGGATATTTACCCACACTTTCTGTTCCAGTGACCAGACAGGAAGTGAAGGAAATCTCCCCAATGAGGACACCAATAGCTATAAGAATCAGAAAGTTTATTTTCTGCACACTTCCCATTGCAGGTCTTGGACAGGAAATGAGGTAGGCATCTATAAGGCTCGTACCTCCTGAGCTGACCAGAGGATTTTTTTTTTACCAGCTGGCCAGCCAATGTCTTGGACTTTGGCACCTCTAAACACCTAATTTTTTTGCATTTTTTTGCAGAACACTTTTGCCACTTTACTCACGCCTAATTAGTAGGTTATAGGTCTTAGGGAAAGGGATGGATGAACTTCACCTCAATAGGTCCCCTGAATGGGGTCCATCTGGTTTTGGTTGGGTGGACCACAAAACACCGCAGTCCCTGTCAGGAGTATTGCGGTCTAGCCCAGGGTGTAGGTCAAAGAACCAGCAAACACAAATGCTCCTGCGCTTGGGGATGGACTCGATGCAGGCTACAACCACATTAAGAATGTCCTGGAACATGCACACCTTGGACTTGGACTTGCCTTGAAAGTCTTAAGGAAGGGTCTTATTGTCAGGGTCTTACGTTCCCATGGAGTGTCCCTTAGGGGGAGCCCCACCTAGTACTTGGATGGATCTTGCCTCTGCAGGTCCCTTGTAGAATGGGGTCCACCTGGTTTTGGCCAGGTGGACCACGAGTACCACAGTCCCTGTCAGGAGTCTTGCTTCCCAGGGTGTAGATCCTCGGATTTGCCCTGAAAGTCTTAGGGAAGGAGGAAGGGGCATGGGGCCTTATCAGTTTCATACCCTCCGGTGGGATCTCCTTTTGGGGGAGTCCCATCTAGTACTTGGGTGGACCTTGCCTTTTCAAGTACCCTGATGAATGGGGCCCACCTGGTTTTGGCCAGCTGGACCCCAAGTACCCCAGTCTCTGTCAAAAGTCTTGCACCCGAAGGAATCAGGGCTAGGGTCCTTTCCCTAGTAGAGTCATTAGTACCCCAATAAAAAATGCCCACACATTTCCTGAACATCATATTTGTCAAATAAAGCCAGTAAGTCGGGGCCCCCCCAGGGTTCCGTTCTCAAGGTAAATCAGTGACAGCAGACAAATAGGTTTATATCGCACCCCTGCAGTCAACCCAAT
Source organism: Staurois parvus (assembly GCF_062004578.1). Taxonomy (NCBI): domain Eukaryota; kingdom Metazoa; phylum Chordata; class Amphibia; order Anura; family Ranidae; genus Staurois; species Staurois parvus. The sequence goes on along the minus strand of NW_028321357.1, from coordinate 87,584 downwards.
GCAGACCATCGCAAGGAGATCATAATCCTGAGAAAAACATTTAAATAGTCAACACAGATAATACAAAACCACCAAATGTGCCATAAAATAAGGATTATAAACCAATGTGATCATGAAACTATACGATACATGTGAGCCGTGTTATAGTCAGTGCAGTATAACAACGGCACCGCTGTTGCCTAGCAGTGGAAGCTATCAGGTCCCATCTGTGGATGGAACTTACAAAGGCTCGAATGGACAAGGTTGTCTCAGCCTGGTATGCACTGTAAAGGGTCTTACAACGTATTCGCTCCTGAGACTTGCTCATCTTAGAGAATGTCTTAACAGAAGAATAGGTGGAGGCCTTACAAATCTGGGAAACAATTGTCTGATGCCAAGAAGCACTCAGAAATCCAGTAGAGTGCCCAGGAAACTGTGAAACCCAATCCTTGAGAATATAAGCTTGGATGATGGTTTGCCTGAGTCACCAAAAGATGGTGGGACACTAAACTGGTGCATGCCTAAAGGGTCAATCTGGGATTACAAAAAGCCTTCCTTAAAGAAGAACTGGCTGAGTGAGATTCTCATTTCCCTTTGCTCTTCCATTCCTCTTCTGGCTCCAGTTTACCAATGTCCTGGTTGGAGGGAAAAGGCAGAAATGACCTTAAACAGGAACAGGGGTCTCAAATCTTTCTAAGCAAAGGGCCAGTTTACAGTCCTTCAGGCTTTATGGGAGCAAGACTGTGACCAGTGGGAGTAGAAAATGCCCCAACACCAGTGACTCATCATTGGTTTTAATGAGAGGAATGGTGCCTCATCATTGGTGTCAGTCGGTGGAATGGTGCCCCATCATTGGTGTCAGTCGGTGGAATGGTGCCCCATCATTGGTGTCAGTCGGTGGAATGGTGCCCCATCATTGATATCAGTTGGTGCCCCCAAGAGCCAGATGAAGACAAGCAAAGGACCACATCCAGCCCCCAGGCCGCAGTTTGGAGACCACAGGACAAGAAAGTCATCCTAGATCTCAACACCACCTTGTCACTATGGAGAACGAATAGGGATTCTTACAGAAAAGGGACGCTAGTTCAGACACCCACCTCACAGAGGTAGTGGCTACAAGAAACGCCTCCAATTGGTTTAAACTGCAGTTTCTAAAGCTTAGAGAGAACCAGATTTAGATTCCATGGAGTCACAGGAGAATGAACAGGGACAGCTACATTGCAGACCCCTCTACAAAGGTTCTAATCAAAGAGCGAAAGGCAAATGGTCTCTGAAATAGAACAGAAAATAGAATTCTGACCCTGGATAGTACGGAGAGCCAAACAGTGTTCCTTACTGCAGGAAGGATAGTATACACCCCTGGAAAAACTCATGGGGTGGAAGCCAAGAGTCACACCAAGGGAATTATACCCTCGATGTCAAAAGATAGAGGTTAGGAGAAGCAGATGTCTTAGCTCTTAGCATCACTGGAATGACTAATTCAGAAGCTGGACTTCATCTGCAAGGCCACTTAAGTCTGCAAACGTGAAGAGGGATGGAAAATCAGTCCCTGGGACAGGAGAACATGGTGATCTGGTAAAGCCCACGGTACGTCTGCCAACAATCTTACCAGGTTGCATAACTCAAACGCCTGAGTCTATCTGGAGCAACGAGGATAACTGGGATGCCTTCCATCTCGATCCTGCGAAGCAGATGAGGAAGATGTTTCAGGGGATGAAAGGCATAGCTCATGGTGTACTGATTCCATGGAGCCACCAGAGCATCTGCTACTTCAACTAGAATTCCTGTACTTAACGGCAAACCTGGACATCCAAAAGTCACATCTAGGGTACAGGGACCATTCCTTGGATTTAGGAGCGGCTAGCCACGCAGGTTTGCCTGCCAATTGTCCCTGCCTGCAATGTACATGGCTGACGAGGCTAGAGCGTAAAGGATCTGATCTATCTTGAATGCTGCAGCAAAACTTTTGATTCCTCCCAGATGGTGAATGTATGCCACTGCCATGGCACTGTCGAAATTAATCCAGACTAAACAACCCTCCAGTAAGATGGTCCAATGCTGCAGAGAAAGTCAAATCACCCGAAGTTCCAAGATGTTGATCAAGAGATTAGACCAGCAATGGGCAAACTACGGCCCGCGGGCCGTATACGGCCCGGCGGACCTTTTAATCCGGCCCACGGAGCGTGATACTGTCAGGATGGCTGTCAGGATGTGTGTAGGCGGGGCAGCGTGACGATCGTGAGGGGAGCTAGGCTCCTCTCACAGTCCGCCCTGAAGACCGGAACAGCGCGGGAACACGGCAAGAGGAACGCGCGGAGCAAAGGTAAGTAAATTGACACAGGGGGGACTTAATATGGGGGATGAATTAATATGGGGAATGAATTACTATAGGGGGGATGAATTACTATATGGGGGATGAATTACTATGGGGGATGAATTACTATATGGGGGATGAATTACTATATGGGGGATGAATTACTATATGGGGGATTAATTACTATGCTTACTATGGGGGAATATTACTATACTTACTATGGATGACACATACACATCATTCATCTACTCTTGGTCCGGCCCCCGGGTCCAATATATGAACCCATTGCGGCCCTCAAGTCAAAAAGTTTGCCCACCCCTGGATTAGACACTGCTGATTATCATCAAGTATTCTGCACTGACAGGGTGCTCAGGACTCCTGAGGATCCCCCGAAACACAGGAAGGAATGGGGATGTCATGAGAACACAGCAGTTATAGGGGCTAGTACCTTGATAAATAACCAAGGTGTGTGAAAGACCACAAACTGGTAGTAGATACCACCTTCTGCACCAAAGTGTTTGAGATGCAGGCTATCCAAGCACATGCAAAGGTTAATGAACACCTTAAAGAGCAACTTCACCCCCCCCCCCCCCAATTTATTTTTTCCCATTTATCTGATGCAGTGATCTGCACAGTTCAGACATTCTCCACCAAGTAGATCCAATACTGTCCTGCTGAGACCATCTTCTCTGCAACAGTCGCTCAGATTCTGTGCCGCCATGTTCTCCTGTGACGTCAGCAGGAGGATGCCGGGTCTTCTGTGTTCAGGTGCCATCTCCCGATGATGCGCCACTAGGTCCACCCCCCCCCCCCCCCCCGCTATAATTAATGAAATGACTGTAGTGCTCCTGGTGTCTTTTCGAATACATATCCCAGGAGGCACCAAGGGACTGCATGTCATTTGCGTAGGCAATTTGGGAAGATGAAGAGCGGGACAAAAACTTTCAAATATTATACACAAATACCCACAAATACACACACAGCATTCTAATGTCAGCAGAGCCCTCTATATTAATTCACTGAATAAAAAAAAAAAAATCGATAGGAACAAGGAATTTCCTTGGAACAGAGACCTACAAGATGTCCTAGAAGGGACCTTAAACCCCAAACGTATATTGCAGGTCATTAGATGTGGCGGCTGCCTTCGGTTTTTCTTTTGTATCCCACACTGGATGAAGGAGCAATACCTTTTAGGAGCAGCATTGTCCTAGGATGCCTGCCTTTACACCCACATGAACTATAATGGCATCCCACCATTGTACAATTTACACCACGGCATCTGACGCTTTGCATTGTACTTGGTGATGTAAGGCTTGGATGCAGCTGCTCAGCCATGGAAACCCATTCCATGAAGCTCTCTACGCACTGTTGTTGTGCTAATCTGAAGGCCACACCAAGTTTAGAAGTCTTTAGCTATTGACTCTGCAGACAGTTGGTGACTTCTGCGCACTGTGCGCTTCAGCATGCGCGGACCCCGCTCTGTCATGTGACGTGGCCTACCACTTGGTGGCTTAGTTGCTGTTGTTCCCAGTTGCTTCTACTTTGTTCTAATCCCACTAACAGCTGAGCGTGGAATATTTAGTAGCCAGGAAATGTCACGGATGGACTTATTGCACAGGTGGCCACCTATCACGGGACCACGCTTGGAGTCACTGAGCTCCTGAGAGCGACCCATTCTTTCACCAATGTTTGTAGAAGCAGTCTGCATGCCAAGGTGATGATTTTATACACCTGTGGCCATGGAGGTGATTGGACCACCCGAATCCAATGATTTGGACGGAGGTGGTGTACCACTTTTGGCAATAGTGTGTGTGTGTAATAATATATATATATATATCTCAGGTATTGTGTAATGGGGTGAGGGGAGCTGGTGTAGAGGAGGAAAGTTTATTTTAAGGGTGAAGATCCGCTTTAATGCAGAGGAAGTATTATCTGTAAAATTTGGCAACCTGAGTGGCAAGACTTGTGGTTGCAAGGAAATGAAGAACTAGGAATCTTTAGATTTGCACGCATAAAGTGAGATGAAGGACAACTTCAAGCAAGCTCAACAGCTCTGGCGAGCTTCCCTTTGGTTGTAGCTCAAACCACAGAAATACAGAAAGGAGTGCCACACCAAACCCAGATAAAAGTACAAGATAATTTTAATTGTTGCTACAGTCATAGGAAACAGCCAACGTGTTTCGGGGGCAACACCGCTCTCTCTTCATCGGGTCTCAACAAAGGATAAAACTTGGGAGAAACACAGCGACTTTACAGATCTATATTAGAACCAGTACTAAACTCTCCACATGGAGTAACAACCTGAGAGCAGTTGCTGAGTCCCTTTCTGTATTTGTGGGCAGAATGCTGGGAGCAAAGCTTGGGGGTTGTCAACAAGGAGGCCAAGGAAGTGGGGAAACGAAAAAAAACATTTAACAGAAAGAGCAGAAGACTTTGCAGTCTATTCCTTAAGACTCTTTGACTGAGGATGATGGGTTCCTTGCCACAAAGAGCCCCCTTGGTGATGTTGTAAAGAGCTGGTCTGCAGAGATGCTTCCCCTTAAAGGCCATGTACATCAAACACTGTTTACGCAAGGGTTGCGTGGTCCAGCACTTTAAAAATAGAGGCCGATGCATATATACCAAACACCAAAAACATGTAAGAGAGGAGATGGGAGGCTTCCAGCATTTAACGCTACAGACATCGGTTCCATGCTTTCTAGAAGCAAGGGGTCAACCTTGGCAGTGGTTAGACACAGTTAAGGTCGGATGAAGGACAGGACCGGTCAGCGAGATTAAAGCTTCAGAAAGAGCTTCCAGTTGCTCATTGGTTGGGTCCTTAAAAACAGATGCATTCTCTTCCAGAATAGTAAGTGCCCTGATAATATGGGATGGATCCACATGAGGTGATTTCCAATTTCCACAGATGAATAGCTGGAAAATCGGGTTTAAAAAAGGCAGATTTTTACAGCCTTAGGAATTTTAAATGACCCAAGACTGGAAACAGCACTGGTAGAAGCCCAAGGCTGAACATCTGGCTTCGGAAGGGTGTGGAGTACGTTAAGAGTCGTCAAACGATTACCTTTAACTTGGGAGGAATAGCTGTAGACTGCCACTCCTTGGGGTAAGCCCATCAGTCAAAGACTGCAGTGACTCCAAATCAGACCAATTCTATGGGTGATGGCTCAGAAGTCTCTACGGCCATGGGCAAAATCAGATAAAGATTCTGCAGGAGAGGCATAGGAGTGCACTTGGGGCAAGAGTTAGCAGATATGGGCGAGTTGGATGAACAAGTCTTGAAGGACCGTTGTAAAAACCACAGCCGAGAGGGGAGAAGGCACAGTCTCCACAAACAGAGCTAAATAGCACTCAAAGGAAAGAAAAAGACTAAAAGCAGAGAAAGGATTCCAGGCTGCAATTGTTGGCACCATCACTAGGCATGCTGCAAGCAGTCACAGAACTGTTCATAGAACCTGATCTGGGGTCACCCAGTACCGATGGACTGTCACCCTGTGTTATAGATTCTGACATGTGACCATGTGGTCAAAGTGCAATGTAGGGGTTCAGGGCAAGGCCTCAGGTACTCACAAACCCCAAACAGCTGGTAGCAGGTGAGGTCCAATGGCTGGGGGACACCAAGGTATCTGTAGGCAGGCAGCAGAACAGATTAAAGATCGAAGTTCCACATGGTTATTTGCAAATAGGAGCCACAGGGGGAAGAGGTTTCATCAAAGCTGCATGATGCAAAAGAATGTGGTGCGTGAGCAACACTCATCTAAAAGAGGACATCAGCGTCCAGTCCCATAGCATTAACCCCTTCTGTGGCAAAGGTGCCCAGAAGTAATTGAGGTAGCTCCAAGTGCTTGGCCCAATTGGCCTACTCACTGTGTGTCTTCAGAAACAGGGCAAGTGCTGAGGCAATGCCAGCAACACAAGACCCAGAAAGTGTTCCGCAACCAATTTTTACCAGAATTGAGTCTGGAAAGTGCCCTACACAGAACCCAGTGCCCAACAGTCATTTTCAGGCTATCTCCACAACATACAACTCAGTGAGGTCCGCACACAGTACTTTAACCCCTCACCTACAGGGCACTTATACCCCCTTCCTGCCCAGGCCAATTTTCAGCTTTCAGTGCTGTCGCACTTTGAATGACAATTGCGCGGTCATGCAACATTGTACCCATATGAAATTTTTATCATTTTTTTGTGACAGAGCTTTCTTTTGGTGGTATTTAATCACCTCGGGGTTTTTTATTTTTTGCTAAACAAACCAAAAACCACTGGAAATTTTGAAAAAAAGTTTTTTTCTTAGTTTTTGTTATAAAATTTTGTAAAGTGATTTTTCTCCTTCACTGATGTGCGCTAATGAGGCTGTAGTGATGGGCACTGATAGGTTGCACTGATGGACACTGATAGGTGGCACTGAAGGGCACTAATGAGGAGGCACTGATGGGCATTGACAGGCATCACTAAAAGGCAGCACTCATATATGGCACTGATGGGCGGCACTGACTGGCACTGTTAGGCGGCACTGTTAGGCGGCACTGTTAGGCATTGATAGGTGGCACTGACTGGCACTGATAGGTAACACTGAAAGGCAGCTCAGATGGGCACTGATATGTGGCATTGATGTGCACTGGTAGACACTGATATGTGGCATGGCACTGGCAGGTGGCATTGATGAGCACTGACAGGTGGCACTGATGGATACTGACAGCTGGCACTGCTGGGGCTACACTGATCATCAGGGCACACTGATCATCAGTGCCCTGATGATCAGTGTACATGTACCCTCTGAGTAAAGCCGATTACCGGCTCTCCTCTCCTCTGTCAGCGTGACAGCTTGTGGGGAGAGAAATGCCGATAACCGGCATTTCCCTATTTACATATGATTAGCTGTGATTGGACACAGCTGATCACATGACCGAGACAACATCTTCGGCTCTTTCCGTTGATCGGTGATCCGCAGTGTCCGAGAGACACAGAGCACCATCGAGCGCCGCGATGCACGCTACCGGAGCCTCTTATGCGCGGTTAGAATGGGAGGGCGTCATGCGACGTCCTCCCAGAACGACAGAACCGCCTTGCGCCCGTCATTACCTTATATGGCGGGCGGGAGGTGATTATAGCCAGGCTGAGGACAACCGAACCAGGGAGCTGCAACTACAGAGACAAAGCTACAGCAGAAATATAGAAAAAAAGTCTCAACTGAAGGAAAACCAAAGAAGAAAACTGGGTGTTGGCAACAAATAAGAGCTGAAGAAACAACATCCTTTCTCCTAGGACACTAGCAAAAACTGAGGCATGCTGGTAGTGGGAGGGGTAATCATTGGCTGGCCTACAGTTTGCTAGTATCCAATCCTCCTGTAGGTGGCAGTATAACCCAAGTGTTAAAGAATCCCTGTGTCTCTCAATGGATGAGAAAAAAAATATAAAATGCTAAAAACAGTGAATCCATTACCACAATTTCTTCTCCCTATCATTAATTCAGCTAGTACATGAGACTATTTTATGTATTTATTTTACCTGTCTGGCTGCGTGTTCTGCTTTTTAAGACGACTGGGATGAAGTCTCGAAAATTGTTTTTGGGTTTTCTCTCTGGCGTAGCTGCAGGAAAGAAAAAGAAAAAACAATGTTTCCAGGTGGATCAGCTTTGTCAGAGAAGTGGAATTCTATCTTTAAGTGAATAACTGGTTCAGATATGAAATTTAACTGATGCTTCTCTTTACCACTGACTGCCTGTAACTGCTACATCTGCAAAAGAGCTTGTTCTTTTGAAAAAACAGACTTACTGGCCAGATCACCAGGTGAAAATAAAGGAAAGATACCTAAAAAAGGAAACAAATGCCACCACCACATCTAAGAGTAGTACGCTGCAATATAATAAAGGATTTCTTTTTCGGATTATTAATGCTTTAAGATAATCATAGATACATTATATAGGCAAACATTTGTGGGTACCTGAGCATCAAACCCATATCAGCTTGTTGGACACCCATTTCAAAACCATGGCCTTCAACATGGAGTTGGTCCTCCTTAGCACCCTCCACTCTACTGGGAAGGCTTTTGGAGTATGCCTATGGGAATGTATGCCTATCCAGCCAAAAAGGAGTATTTGTGAGGTCAGGTCCTGAGGATGAGAAGACCCGGCACAGATTTCCAATTCATTCTAGGAGGCGTTGGGTAGGGTTGAGCTTAGGACTCTGAAGACCAGTTGAGTTCCTCCACACCAAACTCATGAAATCCTTGTGAGGTCAAGTACTGGTGTTGGATGGGAAGATCTGGCTCACCGTAGGCAAACCAAGAGGTGTTCAGTAGAATTGAGGTCAGGTAACTTGAGTTCCTCCACTCAAACTGGTCAAACAATGTCTTTATGGAACTGGCTTTGAACACAGCGGCATATTCATTCTAGAACAGAAAAAGGTCTTCACCAAACTTAACACAAGGTTGGAAGACCTCAACTGTCTTGATGCACTTGTATTCCGCAGTATTAACAGTACCCTTTCACTAGAACCACCTGGACTCAATTACTTGAAGGGGGTGTCCACGTATTCAAATGTATGAAAACCCTCACCATAAACTAGTCTTAAATGTTCCCTTTTAGTCTTTTAAATATGCAACAGATAGTTTTATCTGTTGTGCATGAAAAGTAGAAGAGTTGATCCCGCTAGGAATTCAAAGCCCATGCACACTACACTTTTATCTCAAGGAGACTAATCAGCCTTCCCGGTTCTTATCATAGGATACAAAACACTTCCATTGTTGTAGAGATGTTCTATAGCTAAGCAAAAGACAACTGGGCAGGGCTGACACCAATCTTTGTGATTTTAGGCCAGAAAATCTTTGTGTTGTGAATGCACAACAGGAAATTGGGCACATTTCTGGCAGATCAGCAGGTATTTTTCTATACTTGCAGGGATAAAACATGGGTAAATTGTATGTATTACAGAGATGTATTGAATAAAAGGGATTTTTGCACCTACCGTAGAATATATTGAAGTTCATTGAGGGACACAGCTATTCAGGTTATACTGCCACCTACATGAAGATTGGACACTGGCAAGCAGAAAAATGATACAACAGCCCCCAGTATGACTCCTCCTCTACCAAGCATTCCTCTGCTTTATGGTAAAGCAGTACAAAGCATAGGAAAAAAAAAAAATGGAACCTCTGCCCCCAATGAACTCCAAGATAGGGATTTCACGCCAAGTAGAAAATTCTAATTTTCTTATTCATTAAGAGACAAAAGAATTCAGATACAGTCGGAAATTCCAAAAGCTGTCAAACTGAGGGGCAAGAAACCCGACAAAAAAACAGCTACAGGCCTCATTGGGAAGACTGGGGACTGCCTGCAGTCCAGGATCTGCCTGAAGAACCAACAACCGAAACAGAAGGCTAAGGAATGGTCTCAAACAAGGAGAAAGAGCAGAAACCTGACCTCTGATAGTGCCAAGAACTAGAATAGTCTAAACCCAGCTACAGGAAGAAAATAATTGGTTCCAAAGAGAAACTCCTCCTAGGGTGGAAGCCACTCCATATGAACTACAGTGCCTTGAAAAAGTATTCATACCCCTTGAAATTTTACACATTTTGTCATGTTAAAACCAAAAACGTCAATGTATTTTATTGGGATTGGATGTGATAGACCAAATCAAAGTGGTACATCATTGTGAAGTGGAAGGAAAATGAGAAATGGGATTCAACAATTGTTTACAAATAAATCTGTGAAAAGTGCGGCGGCATTTGTATTCAGCCCCCCGGAGTCATAACTTTGTAGGACCCCCTTTCCCTGCAATTTCAGCTGCAAGTCTTTTTGGGGACGTCTTTCCCAGCTTTGCACATCTAGAGAGGGACATTTCTGCCCTTTCGTCTTTATAGAATCGCTCAAGCTCTGTCAGATTGGATGGAGAGCATCTGGCAATAGCAATTTTCAAGTCTTGCCACAGATTCTCCATTGGATTTCGGTCTGGACTGTGATTGGCCCATTCTAACACATGGATATGTTTTGATCTAAACCATTCCATTGTAGCTCTGGCTGTGTTTCGGGTCATTGTCCTGCTGGAAGGTGAACCTCCACCCCGGTCCCAAGTATTTTGCAGACTCTGACCAGCTTCCCTGTCCCTGCTGAAGAAAAGCATCCTCACAACATAATGCTGCCACCACCATGTTTCACGGTGGGGATGGTGTGTTCAGGGTGATGTGTTCGTTGTCCGCCACACATAGCGTTTTGCTTTTAGGGCAAAAAGTTAAATTTTGGTCTCATCTGACCAGAGCACCTTCTTCCACATGTTTGCTGTGTCCCCCACATGGCTTCTCACAAACTGCAAACAGGACTTCTTATGACTTTCCTCTAACAATGTCTTTCTTCTCGTCACTCTTCCATAAAGGTCAGATTTGAGGAGTGCACGACTAATAGTTGTCCTGTGGACAGATTCTCCCACCTGAGCTGTGGATCTCTGCATCTCCTCCCAGAGTAACCATGAACCTCTTGGCTGCTTCTCTGATGAATGCTCTCCTTGCCCGGCCTGTCAGTTTAGGTGAACGGCCATGTCTTGGTAGGTTTGCAGCTGTGCCATACTCTTCATTTTCAGATGATGGATTGAGCAGTGCTCCGTGAGATGTTCAAAGCTTGGGATATTTTTTTTTTATAACCTAACCCTGCTTTAAACTTCTCCACAACTTTATCCCTGACCTGTCTGGTGTGTTCCTTGGCCTTCATGATGCTGTTTGTACACTAATGTTCTCTAACAAACCTCTGAGGGCTTAACAGAACACCTGTACTTATATTGAGATTAAATTACAATTACACCCAGGTGGACTCTATTTACTAATTAGGGGATTTTTTAAGGCAATTGGTTCCCCTAGATTTTAGTTCGGGGTATCAGAGTATAGGGGGCTGAATACAAATACATGCCACACGTTTCAGATATTTGAAAACCACTTATCAATTTCCTTCCTTGAGGAACGTGGACTTCATACTTTTTAACTATAGAAGTCACAGATTCAGAGATTCCCAGGTCTCTCAGAACCTATGTTTCAACAATCATGCCATTAAAGCCAGTGACCATAAAGTTGAATGGCAAATTGGTCTTTGAGACAGAAGATTCAGATAATCTGGTAGAGTCCACCAACGGTCTACCAGAAGTCCTACCAGATCAGCATACCAGAAAACAGAGTATACTGACCCCACAGAGAATCTACTGCTTCCACTACAGGATCTCTGTACCTGGAGACAAACCTGTCCACCCTATTGTTAAACATGAAGGCCATGGAGTCCACATTCAATGTCACTACCTGCTACACAAATCCTCTAACACCTCCAGGGATGGGGACCACTCCTCTGGGTCCAGACATTACCAGACAAGGAAGTCTGCCTGCTAATCCAGTGACATTGGCAGGACAGGATTTGATCTAGAACTCTTGCAATGGAGAGACTTACGGATTCTTGATATACACAACCACCATGGCATTGTCTGACTGAATTCTAGATCGAATGACCTTCCAGCAGGATGGCCCAATGCTCCAGAGACCGATCACCAGAAGCTGCAGAATATTAAACAGACAAGACTCATCCAAAGACCAAGTCCTCTGTAGGTGAACAGGACTTCACCCCATCAGTATCTGTCATCAGGATTTTCCAAAAAGAATAAAAAGGACTTTTGCAATTCTAGAGACGGATTTCTGAGCCAGGGACAACTTGGTCCTCAGTGCCCAATGAATTGGTCTGACAGGGACTTGACTGACTTTCCGCCATGAAAGAATAGTGCCTTGTATAGGTATGAAATAAAACTTGACAAATGGAACTGCCATGGAGGTTACCATCAGACCAAGGACTCTAATGCAAAAGTGAAGTCTTATGACTCCTAGACAGAGGTTGAATCTGCTATCATGGAGTCTCCTCTAGCCTGGGTTGGGTCCAGGACTGGACCCAGATACTCCAAAACCGGTGGTCTCTAAACTGCTTCCCAGAGGCCAAATGTGGCCCTTGGCTTGCCTTTATTCAGCCCTTGGGGCACTATTCCTCCCACTGACACCAATGATAGGGCAATAATTCCTGCACTGACACCAATGATAGTGAACTATTCCTCCCTCCGAAACCAATAAATGGGCACTATTCCTCCCTCCGATACCAATGATGAGGCAGTATTCCTCCCATTGACACCAATGATGAGGCACTATTCCTCCCACTGACACCAATGATGAGACACTATTCCTCCCACTGACACCAATGATGAGTCACTATTCCTCCCACTGACACCAATGATGAGGCACTATTACTCCCACTGACACAAATGAGGGGGCACTATTCCTCCCACTGACATCAATGAGGGGGCACTATTCCTCCCACTGACACCAATGAGGGGGCACTATTCCTCCCACTGACACCAATGAGGGGGCACTATTCCTCCCACTGACACCAATGAGGGGGCACTATTCCTCCCACTGACACCAATAAGGGGGCACTATTCCTCCCACTGACACTACTGAGGTGGCACTATTCCTCCCACTAATACCAATGATGGGGCACCATTTCTCCCATCGATACCAATGATGGGGCAATAAATCATGCACTGACACCCAACAACGGGGTACTATTCCTCCCACTGACAAGAATGATGGGACACTATTCCTCCCACTGACACCAATGATGGGGCACTATTCCTCCCACTGATACCAATGTTGCAGCAATAATTTCTGCACTGACCCCAACAATGGGGCACTATGCCTCCCACTAAAACCAATGATGGGGTACTTTTCCTCCCACTGATACCAATGATGGGGCACTATTCCTCCCACTGACACCAATAATTGGGCACTAAAAATTTCCCTAACACCAAAGGTGGGACATTGTTTACTCCCACTGATGCAAGGTCATTTCCTACTACCACAGACCATGGTCCATCCCCCCTACAGTCTGGAGGACAATAAACTGGCCCTTTGTTTAGAAAGGTTGGAGTCCCCCTGCTTCAAACAATGAATCAGTTCCAGTGATTATCCCTGAAGGTTCAGGATCCCATTCAATGTAATGTACAGACACTGGAACACCATGCAGATCAGATGCTTGTTCAGCCCCTCTCATACGGGGCGGATCCACTTGTTCAGCAGGGGATCTGCCCGCCGATCCTCGCTGAGGAAATGGATGACAGGTCTCTGTCTGCTCCGCTGATGCAGAGTGGACACTGGCAAGTCGGATCGGATGACAGTCGGATGGAAACGGACAGAAGGTGTCTGACTGATGGGGAACGGATCCCTATCCATCTGTTCTTAGCGTACATGATCGGATCGGTTGCCGGAGGGTGTCAGCGAACACACGTCTCTGCTCCATAGAGAGCTTACAGATGGTCCGATCGGGTCCACCTGAAAAAATTTAACAGGTGGATCCGATCGGACAAACCGTGTGAAAGGGGCCTTACACTCCACATTCCCAACACTTGTTCTAAAATGCTTTGCATGCATACGGGCGAGAGATCTACGCGGGGCGAGAGATCTACGCGGGGCGAGAGATCTACGCGGGGCGAGAGATCTACGCGGGGCGAGAGATCTACGCGGGGCGAGAGACGCGAGATCTACGCGGGGCGAGAGACGCGAGATCTACGCGGGGCGAGAGACGCGAGATCTACGCGGGGCGAGAGACGCGAGATCTACGCGGGGCGAGAGACGCGAGATCTACGCGGGACGAGAGACGGGAGATCTACGCGGGACGAGAGACGGGAGATCTACGCGGGACGAGAGACGGGAGATCTACGCGGGACGAGAGACGGGAGATCTACGCGGGACGAGAGACGGGAGATCTACGCGGGACGAGAGACGGGAGATCTACGCGGGACGAGAGACGGGAGATCTACGCGGGACGAGAGACGGGAGATCTACGCGGGACGAGAGACGGGAAGCTTTCAGCAGGTCGTCACAGCTAAAGTTTAAAGCCATTTGCCTCAAACGTTCTCCAATGAAGGGATAAACTACGGCTGTAGTAAGATCTCCTAAAGGACTTGGCCCAATCAGCCAAGGTTTGGTAGACTAAGGTCACAACCAGGGCGGTATGAAGAGCATGACCTGCCAGTGACAACAGAGCTCTAGGAGGGCTTCCAAACGTTTATTAGCTGGGACCAGGTGCATCCCCTACCTGTATAGTGGTGGCTTTACTATGGTGGGATGCTACTGGATCCACAGCAAGGGTAGACCGCTTCTTTACAAAGTTCTCCTCAACACAGGTACGTAGCCAATAAAAGCCCATGGCTGGAGAGCAAACATCTTATCTGGACGTTTCCGATCTCTGCAAAGGAAGACTTGGAGCAACAGATGCAATGGGAAAGTCTTAGAAGAGTTGGGCGGCTCTAGAAGACCCAAGACTGGAAGCAGCATTTGTAGAATCAACAAGCTGATGTCTCAATGTGGGGGGAATCGCACAAGACTGCCAACAAGTGGGTGAGGTCACAAGGACGGATATCCAATGCAGAATCTGTGCGGCAAGGAGCACGAGCAACATCCTATGCGGTCAGCGGTCACAAATAACTGATTTTGCCCATGAAGTCTGGCATGACTGTAGTAACTTGTCACTAGAAAAGAGTATGGAAAGTGTCTTATGCGGAACCTAGTGCCTGGAGGTCAATGTCACGCCATCTCCAGGATATCCAATCCCACTGGGCCCCAATACGGCATTCCAAAAGCCAGCCTGAGGACCGCCATGCTGGACAACTGCAATCTAAGAAAACCGCTCTAGAAGCAATGTACCAAAGAGCTCTGAAGATAGAAAAAAAAAAGAAGATGCTAGCAAAATTCAGTTGGAGTTAAGTCGCCCACCCTCCCCAATGGACGCCCACCCTCCCCAACGGACACCCACCCTGCCCCAACCCCTCCCCAACGGACGCCCACCCAACCCCT
Source organism: Staurois parvus (assembly GCF_062004578.1). Classification (NCBI taxonomy): domain Eukaryota; kingdom Metazoa; phylum Chordata; class Amphibia; order Anura; family Ranidae; genus Staurois; species Staurois parvus. The sequence continues at coordinate 72,430 of NW_028321357.1, read as the reverse complement.
CTCCAACAAACGCCCACCCTCCCCTAACAGACGCCCACCCTCCCCTAACAGACGCCCACCCTCCCCCAACCCCTCTCCAACAGAGGCCCACTCTGCCCCAACAGACGCCCACCCTCCCCTAACGGACGCCCACCCTCCCCCAACCCCTCTCCAACAGAGGCCCACCCTGCCCCAACAGACGCCCACCCTGCCCCAACCCCTCTCCAACAGACGCCCACCCTCCCCCAACCCCTCTCCAACAGACGCCCACCCTCCCCCAACCCCTCTCCAACAGACGCCCACCCTCCCCCAACCCCTCTCCAACAGACGCCCACACTCCCCCAACCCCTCTCCGACACCCACCCTCCCCCAACAGACACCCACTCTCCAACAGGCATCCAGCCTCCCGAAGGATGCCCACCCTCCCCCAACAGACGCACACCCTCCCCACAGGTACCCACCCTCCCCCACAGATGCCCACCCTCCCCCAATCCCTCTCCAACAGACGCCCACCTTCCAACAGACGACTAACCTCCCCAAGGATGCCCACCCTCCCTCAACAGACGCCCACCCTCCCCCATAGGCGTCCAACCTCCCCCAACAGATGTCTACCCTCACCCAACAGGCGCCCACCCTCCCCCAACCCCTCTCCAACAGATACCCACCCTCCCCCAACAGACGCTCACCCTCCAGCAGGCGTCTAACCTCCCCAAGGATGCCCACCCTCCCCCAACAGACGCCCACCCTCTCCCAACCCCTCCCCAACGGACGCCCACCCTGCCCCAACCCCTCCCCAACGGACGCCCACCCTCCCCCAACCCCTCTCCAACAGAGCCCCACTCTGCCCCAACAGACGCCCACCCTCCCCTAACGGACGCCCACCCTCCCCCAACCCCTCTCCAACGGACGCCAACCCTCCCCCAACCCCTCTCCAACAGACGCCCACCCTCCCCCAACCCCTCTCCAACAGACGCCCACCCTCCCCCAACCCCTCTCCAACAAACGCCCACCCTCCCCCAACCCCTCTCCAACAGACGCCCACCCTCCCCCAACCCCTTCCCAACGGATGCCCACCCTCCCCCAACCCCTCCCCAACGGATGCCCACCCTCCCCCAACCCCTCTCCAACAGACGCCCACCCTCCCCAAACGGACGTCCACCCTCCCCCGAACCCCTCTCCAACAGACGCCCACCCTCCCCCAACCCCTTCCCAACGGATGCCCACCCTCCCCCAACCCCTCCCCAACGGACGTCCACCCTCTCCCAACCCCTCTCCAACGGACGTCCACCCTCTCCCAACCCCTCTCCAACAGACGTCCACCCTCTCCCAACCCCTCTCCAACAGACGTCCACCCTCCCCCAACCCCTCTCCAACAGACGCCCACCCTGCCCCAACAGACGCCCACCCTCCCCCAACCCCTCTCCAACAGACACCCACCCTGCCCCAACAGACGCCCACACTCCCCCAACCCCTCTCCAACAGACACCCACCCTCCCCCAACAGACACCCACTCTCCAACAGGCATCCAGCCTCCCCAAGGATGCCCACCCTCCCCCAACAGACACCCACTCTCCAACAGGCATCCAGCCTCCCCAAGGATGCCCACCCTCCCCCAACAGACGCACGCCCTCCCCCACAGATGCCCACCCTCCCCCAACCCCTCTCCAACAGACGCCCACCTTTCAACAGACGACTAACCTCCCCAAGGATGCCCACCCCCCCTCAACAGACGCCCACCCTCCCCCACAGGCGTCCAACCTCCCCCAACAGGCGCCCACCCTCCCCCAACAGATGTCTACCCTCCCCCAACAGGCGCCCACCCTCCCCCAACAGATGTCTACCCTCCCCCAACAGGCGCCCACCCTCCCCCAACCCCTCTCCAACAGGCGCCCACCCTCCCCCAACCCCTCTCCAACAGGCGCCCACCCTCCCCCAACCCCTCTCCAACAGGCGCCCACCCTCCCCCAACCCCTCTCCAACAGGCGCCCACCCTCCCCCAACCCCTCTCCAACAGGCGCCCACCCTCCCCCAGCAGGCGTCCAACCTCCCCCAGCAGGCGTCCAACCTCCCCCAGCAGGCGTCCAACCTCCCCCAGCAGGCGTCCAACCTCCCCCAGCAGGCGTCCAACCTCCCCCAGCAGGCGTCCAACCTCCCCCAGCAGGCGTCCAACCTCCCCCAGCAGGCGTCCAACCTCCCCCAGCAGGCGTCCAACCTCCCCCAGCAGGCGTCCAACCTCCCCCAGCAGGCGTCCAACCTCCCCCAACAGGCGTCCAACCTCCCCCAACAGGCGTCCACCCTCCCCCAACAGGCGTCCACCCTCCCCCAACAGGCGTCCACCCTCCCCCAACAGGCGTCCACCCTCCCCCAACAGGCGTCCACCCTCCCCCAACAGGCGTCCACCCTCCCCCAACAGGCGTCCACCCTGCCAGCAAAAAACAAAGGCATGTCAGCATAAGGAGGCATTATCCTTGCCTGTACTACAGTTTGTTTTTCAGAGTTCAATCCCTCTGTAGCCAGCAGATCCCCAAAAGTGAAAGACTTCCCGGGGCCCTCAATGGACGGGGAACCTCCAGGTTTTACATACTGAAACTATTTCTGCTTTTTGTTTTTGCTTTAGCCCGGCCCCGTACCTGCATGACAACACACACCAGATACTTCAGAAATCTGAGGCATGCTTATTGCTGGGAAGACACAACTTTAGTATGTAGGAAGGCGACAAATGTAAATTCAGCTTGGGACCAGAAGAACATTCCTGCACTTTATCATCAATGTTCTCAAGGGGGCTACAGAGTACTGAAACCCCCCAGCTAGGGATTGTAGGTAAAACCGTGGTTGAACAGGCACACAACAGTCACCTGTAAATGGGGGTGGAATGGTGCACGGTTATTGTGCACAAAACAGACCCTGATCCATCAATCGACTAATCTACAGATAGCACATTATAATCAATGCACTCAAGGGGACTACATAGTATAGAGACTCTCCAGCCAGGGATTAGCATTAACAGTGGTGGAATAGGCACGATTGTTACCATAACGGGGGTAACAGTGCAAGTTCATTGAGTACAAGTAACAAACCTTGATCTATCAATTGACTAATCTACAGATATCACATTATAATCAATGCAATCAAAGAGCCTACATAGTACTGAAACCCTCTGGCTGGAAACCATAGGTAAAACAGAGGCAGAATGAACGCATAGTGGTCACCTTTAAATCGGGGTAACGGCACAGGTCTGTTATTGTTCACAAACAGACCTCGATCCCTCAATGGACTAATCTACAGATAGCACATTATGATCTATGTACTCAAGGAGGTCTACAAAGTCCTGAAACCCTCAGGACAGGGATCGTCCAGGGCTCAGCATGAAAAACAATGGCAGAACGGATGCACAGCAGTCACCTGTAAATGATTGTAACAGCGCAGGTCTATTGTGCACAAACCTAATCAATTGACTAATCCACAGATGACACATTATAAATCAAATCACTCAAGGGGCCTACACAGCATCCTATGGTTAGGGATGTGAGGTAAAACATGGCGGAATGAACACACAGCAGTCACCTGTAAATGGGGTAACAGTGCAGGCCTTTTACAGGCCCTGATCCAGCAATTAGATAATCTACAGATAGCACATTATAATCAAAACATCCAGGGGGCTTACTGAATACCTCCAACTCGGGATCAGAGGTAAAACAAATGGCAGAATGGACGCACAGCAGTCACCTGTAAACGGGGACAACAGTACAGGTCTGATACAGTACACAATTACCAGATCCTGATCCATCAATCAACTAATCTACAGATCGCACTTTGTATTTAATACACCCAAGGGGCCTACTGAATCCCTCCAACTTGGGTTCAGAGATGCATCAATGGCAGAACAGTTGCACAGCGGTCACCTGTAAATGGGGGTAACATTGCAGGTCTATTGTGCACAAACCACAAACCCTGATCCATCAACTGACTAATCTACAGATAGCACATTTTAAAAGGGACTACATTACTACTGAAATTCTCCAGCTATGGATCGGAGGTAAAAAACAGTGACAAACACACACAAACACCACTCACCTGTAAATAGGAGTAAAGTCGCAGAATTATTATTGTGCACAAACAACAGACCCAGACCCATCAATTGACTAATCTACAGATAGCACATTATGAAGGGCCTACATTACTACTGAAATTCTCCAGCTATGGATCGGAGGTAAAATAGTGGCAAAAAGACACACAATGGTCACCTGTAAATAGGGTTAACAGAGCAGAATTATTATTGTGCACAAACCACAGATCCTGATCCATCAATTGACTAATCTATAGATAGCACATTATAAAGGTCCTACATAGTACTGAAATTCTCCAGCTATGGATCGGAGGTAAAATCTTGGCAAACACACACACAACAGTCACCTGTAAATAGGGTTAACGGCGCAGAGTTATTATTGTGCACAAACCACAGATCCTGATCCATCAACTGACTAATCTATAGATAGCACATTATAAGGGCCCTACATAGTATGGAAATTCTCCAGCTATGGATCGGAGGTACAATCTTGGCAAACAGACACACAATGGTCATCTGTAAATAGGGAGAGAGGCGCAGAATTATTATTGTGCACAAACCACAGATTCTGATCCATCAATTGACTGATCTACAGATAGCAATTTATAAAGGGCCCTACATAGTATGCAAATTCTCCAGCTATGGATGGGAGGTAAAATCTTGGCAAACAGACACACAACGGCCATCTGTAAATAGGAAGAACGGCGCACAAACAACAGATCCTGATCCATCAATTGACTAATCTACAGATAGCACATTATAAAGGGCCCTACATAGTACTTAAACACTGCGGTTGTGAATTGGAGGATAAACAATGGTGGAACGATGCACAGCGCTCAGCTGTAGTTGGGGGTAACAGTGCAAGTCTATCATTGCGCAGAGACCAAACAATGTTTTACAGAGGTATTTATTACGTGACACCAGGACAAGCAAAAAAAAAAAAAAAATCGGATCGTTTGAGGATGGAACGTTCCTTTAAGTCCCCCTTACACAATGAGCCACCCAAGGGGTTAAAACTGATCCAGAAATGATAAAAAGGATCAGAGACATCATTCCTATTTATTGGGTGAAGCCGCTCCGTTTGTAGCTCAGGCCGGACTGTGACGTCTCTCTGCTGCCCGTTGATCAACAATGGCAGTTCAAGGCGAGGTAAGAGGGCCCCTCGCCGAGCGGACGGAGAGGCAGGAAGACGGCGTGTGGTATTAATAAACACGTCTTTCTAGATGGGATCGCAGGAGGCGAGGGACCGCCTTCTCCGACAGGAAGTGTGACTGGGGACACAGGAAACGATGCTAACTGCCGACCGCTGACTCTGTGAAGTAACATCCTCCCGATCTAGAACATACCGCAACACAATGACTTCTTCATCGGAATCTGACGAGACACAGAGCCGCGCAGCGCGATCGGCGAGAGATACAACGCACGCAGGATTTCCCATTCCTCATGTATTGTTCAGCCCGGGTTCACACTGTGATTCGCAGAGGAATGTGGTGCGATTTCTGTGCGAATGACATGCAATGGTCTGTGCCGTGTGAATGGAGCCAAACATTTTGTACGGCTCAATTCACATCGCATCCAAATGGGTGCAGGACCCCTTTTTTTTTTTTTTATAAATCCGGTGTTCTCACCCATGTGATGCAATTTCTGGCATTCATGTGATGTGGTGAGGGTGTCAATGATTAATTAATGACACCCTGAAACAGATTGCAAAATTGGAAATGCACAGGATTCGCAGTGTTTCCTGCGCCGCATTAGCGTGATCCCGTGCTTCATGTTTTTTTGGGGGAGTTAACCGCTTCCTCGCTAGTTCTGCTACAGGACGGCACAGATGCGCAAAATCACGTATATATACACACGTGATTGTGCATTTCTGCGTAGGGGGCGCACGCGTGCCCCTACCTGTGTCGCCATTCGCGGCCACGGCTGTCAATCACTGGGTCCCGGATGGCGATTTCTCGGCGGCAGCCGGGGATTACAGAGTATCTCCGACGGGGAAGAGATCTGTGTATAAACAATACAGATCTCTCCCGTCAGCTCCTGCACACTGCTTTGTATGGCTCTGCATGGCACATAGCCTCATAGTAAAACAGCACACAGTTAACCCTTTGATCGCCCCAGATGTTAATCCCTTCCTGCCCCATGCTATTAGTACAGTGTCAGTGATTTTTATTAGCACCGATCACTGTATTGGTGTCACTGGGGATGTCAGTGACACCAATACAGTGTCAGTGCTTTTTATTAGCACCGATCGCTGTATTGGTGTCACTGGGGTTGTCAGTGACACCAATAGAGTGTCAGTGCTTTTTATTAGCACCGATCGCTGTATTGGTGTCACTGGGGTTGTCAGTGACACCAATAGAGTGTCAGTGCTTTTTATTAGCACCGATCGCTGTATTGGTGTCACTGGGGTTGTCAGTGACACCAATAGAGTGTCAGTGCTTTTTATTAGCACCGATCGCTGTATTGGCGTCACTGGGGTTGTCAGTGACACCAATAGAGTGTCAGTGCTTTTTATTAGCACCGATCGCTGTATTGGCGTCACTGGGGTTGTCAGTGACACCAATAGTGTCAGTGCTTTTTATTAGCTCCGATCGCTGTATTGGCGTCACTGGGGTTGTCAGTGACACCAATAGAGTGTCAGTGCTTTTTATTAGCACCGATCGCTGTATTGGCGTCACTGGGGTTGTCAGTGACACCAATAGAGTGTCAGTGCTTTTTATTAGCTCCGATCGCTGTATTGGCGTCACTGGGGTTGTCAGTGACACCAATAGAGTGTCAGTGCTTTTTATTAGCTCCGATCGCTGTATTGGCGTCACTGGGGATGTCAGTGACACCAATACAGCGTCAGTGCTTTTTATTAGCACCGATCACTGTATTGGTGTCACTGGGATGTCAGTGACACCAAGTCAGTTCCCCCCCAGTGTCAGAATGCCCACTGCAGTCCCACTATAAGTCGCTGATCGCTGCCATTACTAGTAGAGAAAAAAAAAATTACGCAGTATATACTGTATACCGCCATTTGTAAACGCTATAACTTTCACGTAAACCAATTCATTTACACGTATTGGGATTTTTTTTTAGCAAAGACACGGAGCAGAATACATTTTGGCCTAAATTTATGACGAAATTTGATTTTTAAAATTTTTTTACTGGACATGTTTAATAGCAAAAAGTCAAAAATAGTTCTTTTTTTCCTCAAAATTGTTTTTATTTTTGTTTATAGTGCAAAAAAATTTAAAAACCGCAGAGGTGATCAAATACCACCAAAAGAAAGCTCTATTCGTGGGAAGAAAAGGACGTACATTTCATTTGGGTGCAGCGTTGCATGACCGCGTAATTGTCAGTGAAAGTAACACAGCGCTGTATCGCAAAAGATGGCCTGGTCAGGAAGTGGGGGGGAATCCTCTGGAGGGCGAGGGGTTAAAGCTGAATTTTTTCTGTTTATTTTTGGACTTCCCTGGTTCCTCCTTTTCCCGTTAACAACATAATAATGACATATTGAAAGTGCAACTAAAGACAAAACTAAGTAAGCGAAGGTTATACCCAAGTCAGAATTTTTTTTTTTGTGCCATATGTGTCCCCATCGGGGAGATTTCCCTTCACTTCCTGTCCCATATCCAAAACAGGAAGTGAGAGGAAATCCCTTCAAAATTGGGTGTCTCAAGAACTAGTGTCCCCATTGGAAGATTCCCCGTCTGTTGCCGTTTTGGTGTTAATTGGGATTTTCTTTTACATTCACTTTCAATAACGATAAACAGTACAAATAGAGATGGTGAATCTCCCTCACGGGGGCACAGACCGCAAATAAAAACAGACAGGGGGGTCAAACCCCACTCCGCTATTCAATACTGAAATAGTTTTGGCTTTAGTTGCACTTTAAATACAATCCTAACATTTAATTTTAGACCCAGTGATGTCATTACTGGGTCTCTGTGCTTGTCTATGCAATGCAGGCAGATCATGGCTGGTGGGAGGGACCAGCAAGGTGCTGCACATAGCTTCCTAAAAACACAGCATCCCGCTCAGTACTCCTCTTCAGAACCCTCAGTCCTGATACAAGCAGTAGGCTGGCTCTTGGGAGGAGTTATGCAAATATCAAAATGGATGGGTGTCAGTCTGGAGGAGTGGGTGTTAACATTCACACATGATGTGGAGCCCCCTTAGCCCTGGACAGAATGGGAAAGGTATAAAATTACTACTGTCTGTGTCCCCGTTGGGGAGATTTCTGCCAACTTCCTGTAACTGATCAGAAAAACTCAACTTAGATGCAAAGATCAATAAAAATAAAATCCTTTTCAGTGAGGTCAAGTTTTTAAATCCATGTCCTCACTAGTGAGATTTCTCCTCTCTTCCTGTTTTGGGGACACCCTGGGTGTATGTCACTCCGCCCACCTGGGATTACACAACAATACTCCCAGAACCTCCCATTACATCTCAAAACACAACTGGATCTGATAGAAAAATAACGCCCCTTACATGGGGGGTCCGTGGGGGGCATTCTCCTCACATTGATGGTCAACAGGAGGACGTCCTTTAAGTAGGTGGTCAGTGGGAAGAACGTCCTTTACATGGGGGGGGGGGTCAGTGGGAAGAACGTCCTTTACATTGGTGGTCAGTGGGAAGAACGTCCTTTACATGGGGGGTCAGTGGGAAGAACATCCTTTACATGGGGGGTCAGTGGGAAGAACGTCCTTTACATGGGGGGTCAGTGGAAGGAACGTCCTTTACATGGGGGGTCAGTGGGAAGAATGTCCTTTACATGGGGGGTCAGTGGAAGGAACGTCCTTTACATGGGGGGTCAGTGGAAGGAACGTCCTTTACATGGGGGGTCAGTGGAAGGAACGTCCTTTACATGGGGGGGGGGTCAGTGGAAGGAACGTCCTTTACATGGGGGGGGGGGGGTCAGTGGAAGGAACGTCCTTTACATGGGGGGGTCAGTGGAAGGAACGTCCTTTACATGGGGGGGTCAGTGGAAGGAACGTCCTTTACATGGGGGGGTCAGTGGAAGGAACGTCCTTTACATGGGGGGGTCAGTGGAAGGAACGTCCTTTACATGGGGGGGTCAGTGGAAGGAACGTCCTTTACATGGGGGGGTCAGTGGAAGGAACGTCCTTTACATGGGGGGGTCAGTGGAAGGAACGTCCTTTACATGGGGGGGTCAGTGGAAGGAACGTCCTTTACATGGGGGGTCAGTGGGAAGAACGTCCTTTACGTGGATGGGGGGGATCAGTGGGAAGAACGTCCTTTATGTGGGTGTACAGTGGGAAGAACGTCCTTTACATGGGGGGGGTCAGTGGGAAGAACGTCCTTTATGTGGGTGGACAGTGGGAAGAATGTAATTTACGTGAGGGGGGGAGGGCAGTGGGAAGAACGTTCTTTACGTGGTGGGGTCAGTGGAAAGAACATCCTGTACGTGGGGGGGGGGGGGGGGGTCAGTGGGAAGAACATCCTTTACATGGGGGGTCAGTGTGAAGAACATCCTTTACATGGGGGGTCGGTGGGAAGAACATCCTTTACGTGGGTGGACAGTGAGAAGATTGTCCCTTACATTGGGGGTCAGTGGAAGATTGCCCCTTACAATGGGGGTCAGTGGGAAGAATGTCCTTATATTGGTGGTCAGTGGGAAGAATGTCCCTACATTGGTGGTCAGTGGGAAGAATGTCCTTATATTGGTGGTCCATGGGAAGATTGACCCTTACATTGGTGGTCAGTGAGAAGAACGTCCGTTACATTGGTGGCCAAATGGAAGAATCCCCCTTACAGAGAGCTACAAGGATTACTGGTGGTATTCCACTGATTCTGTGCCATTGGCCGAGGCCTATGCATGCCCCATCCTATGGGATGTCAGTCAGCCATGGTTCAAGGAACCCTTAGATACCTCCAGAAGGACCCTGGTTGAGAAAGGCTGACCGAAGCCGATTAAGACAACTCAGATCCAAAACCCCACAAATAAGGACGGGGGGTGGGGGAAGAATCTCCTAAATTGGTCTGTGCCCAACCCCCCCAAGTGCAGGTTAATACCTAAAAGTCTCCAGTTTTCACCAAACAGCAATAAGAAAAACCAGGATCTCACCACTGCAGACCTTTCGAGAGAGAGAGAACCAAGAGGCCATGACATGGTTTGGGTTCCCGGGTCTGCTTGGTGTTCCTTCTCTCCCTGTTGGACCCCATTTTACATTACGAAGAATATAACAGGAGATGGTAGGGTGGTCTGACTCCTTGGTGACAAGCCAGAGGGTAACTCCTCCCACCACATTCCAGCCATTACTGAAATATCAGATGTTATTCTTTCAATCTGCTCCGTTTTGGAACAGCCTCACCCGTGTTTTCTCTCCTTACCCAGATCGTACTCCGGATCCAGAGGCTCGCTCTTTATCACCTTCCTTCTCCGTCTCTTGGTCCGGCCGACAGCCGGCTCTTTCTTGGGCTTTGCCGCCTTGGGTTCCTTCTTCTCGGGACCTGCGGAGGCCGACCGTCTCTTCCACTGAAATGAAACGGGACACAAAGTAAGCAAACAGCAGGCAACCCCGTGGATGAGGACTACGCTGTCACCATTCCTGGACCCATCAGAACAAAGAGGAGCGGATTTCAACAACTCCTCCAGCCAACCTTGCTTTAGTTTTTCTGGAGAAAGCGTGAGAAGAACTAAACCTCAAAAGGGTCCAGGGAAACCGTTCATCGTAAACGGCCGACGCATTTCGAGAGTCCGATTGCTTGGGGCTTGGATGTTGTATATATTCTTGTAAGGACTCGGCACAGCACAACAAACTAAACTGATAGGACCTTTCGGGGAACATGCCCCCTCCTCAGAACTCAAGCTCAGAACTCGAAGGAAGGGGGCATGTCCCCCGAAATGTGTCAGCCGCAGCAAGTATGGCATCGCCTAAAACAAGAGCTGCGTTTTAAAGCGCTTGGACCTTTTCATGTGTGGGAGAATGTGTTGGGCTCCTGTATCTGATAACATTTGGAGCACTAGATGTTCGCATCCTCCTGGGCCTTTACAGTTCTCTCTTCCGGGACTCTGATGACCTCAGTTATGGTGACCCTTCCCAACAAGAGCAGCCTCACCGGGGCCATCAAGCCTTAGATAGAAGTTGGATACTCTGCAGTATTGCACCATGATGGTGATGGTGGTATTCCCAACCCTCTCCGATACCTAGGCTGGACTTTGTTGTAGTTTTGGGAAGAGTGGGGAAGTAGTGATACACCGAAATCCCGGCCACCGAAATCTACCGCATGAAATTAGGGTTATCGGCGGTGTGCCGATTAAAAAAAAAAGCAGATAAGGTCATTGACTTCAATGCAGAAAACGCCCCTTTGTTGACTCCAATGCAAAAACTGCCCCCCCTCCATCGACTCCAATGCAAAAGTGCCCCCCATCAACTCCAATGCAAAAGAGCCCCCCATCGACTCCAATGCTAAAGTGCCCCCCCCAATTGACTCCAATGCAAAAGCGCCCCCTCCATCGACTCCATGCAAGAGCGCCGCCCCCCCATTGACTCCAATGCACAAGAGCCCCCCCATCGACTCCAATGCAAACCCCCCCCCCAAGCGACTCCAATGCAAAAGCGCCCCCCCCATCGACTCCAATGCACAAGCGCCCCCCCATCGACTCCAATGCACAAGCGCCCCCCATCGACTCCAATGCACAAGCGCCCCCCCCATCGACTCCAATGCAAAAGCGCCCCCCCCATCGACTCTAATGCAATCGACTCCAATGCAAAAGCGCCCCCCCATCGACTCCAATGCAAAAGCGCCCCCCCATCGACTCCAATGCAAAAGCGCCCCCCCATCGACTCCAATGCAAAAGCGCCCCCCCCATCGACTCCAATGCAAAAGCGCCCCCCCCCATCGACTCCAATGCATCCCCAAACTCTTCCCACAAAGTTGGGAGCATGAAATTGCTGACGCCTTAAAAGTTCCCTTCACTGGAACTAGGGGGCCAAGTCCAACCCCTCAAAAACAACCGCACACCATAATCCCCCCTCCACCAAACTTTACACTTGGCACAATGTAGTCAGGCAAGTACTGTTCTCCTGGCAACCACCAAACCCAGGCCAACTCAATATTGAACCCTACGGACTAAGACTGGGGGGCCATTAAAGGTCATGTGCGTGGAAAGGCTGGGGCCCGATACTGCAGGCAATACAGTGTGTACACCATAGTTTGTAGATGATATAAACTTTCACATAAACCAATTAATTTACACGTATTGAGATTTTTTCTTTCACCAAAGACATGCAGCAGAATACATTTTGGCCTAAACGTAGAACTATGTTGTGTTTATTGGATATTTTTTTTACAACAAAAAGTAGAAAATGTCATTTTTGTTTCCAAATTTAGTCTTTTTTGTTTATATCACACAAAATAAAAACCACCTAAAGAAAGCTCTATTTGTGTTAAAAAAAAAAAGGACATAAATTTAGTTTCGGTACAGCGTTGCATGACCGCGCAATTGCCAGTTGCAATAGTGCAGTGCTGCATAGCAAAAAAAATGGACCTGGTCAGGAAGGGGGGGGGGGGGGGAATCTTCTAAAAGGGCAAATGGTTATGCTTTGGCAATAAACCTCGAAGCTGACTGGTTCCTCTGCAGAGCTGCACCAGATGTTGCACCCTCCAGTTCTAGTTACTAACCCCCCCCCCCCCATGCTCCAAACAGTGGACTGTTCCTTTAACCACTTGGCGACTGCAGATAGGGGAATGACAGCTTCCCTGCATCCGGCCAGTTCTGGGAGGACATCATATGACGGACACAACTGATCACAGCGGCCTTTTACCATGTGATCAGCCGTGTCCAATGACACAGCAGATCACCGGTTATCGGTTGCACTTTCCTCACGCTGTCACAGTGTAAGGAAAGTACTGCTGATAACCGGCAATTGTCAGAGGACGGATCGGCACCGATCAAGGCACTGATGATCAGTGCCCAGCAGTGCCACCCACCTGTGCCGCCCCCATCTGTGCCCAGCAGTGCCACCCACCTATGCCCAGCAGTGCCACCCATCAGTGCTGCCCAGCAGTGCCACCCACCAGTGCTGCCCAGCAGTGCCACCCACCTGTGCTGCCCAGCAGTGCCGCCAGTCAGTGCCACCCATCAGTGCCCATCATTGTTGCATATCAGTGCCGCCTATCAGTACCACCTCATCAGTGCCCGTCAGTACTGCCTATCAGTGCCTGACATTGTTGCATATCGGTGCCAGCTCATCAGTTCCGCCTATCAGTACCACCTCATCAGTGCCTGTCAGTGCTGCCTATCAGTGTCCATCAATGTTGCATATCAGTGCCACCTATCAGTACCACCTCATCAGTGCCCGTCAGTGCTGCCTATCAGTGCCCGACATTGTTGCATATCAGTGCCAGCTCATCAGTGCCGCCTATCAGTATCACCTCATCAGTGCTGCCTATCAGTGCAGCCTCATCAACGCACATCAGTGAAGAAGAAAAATTACCTGTTTGCAAAATTTTATAATAGAAACAAACAAACTTTTTTGTTTTTTCAAAATTTTTGCTATTTTTTTTGTTTATAGCGCAAAAAATAAAACCCCCAGCGGTGATAAAATACCACCAAAAGAAAGCTCTATTTGTGTGAAAAAAATGATACAAATGTCATACGGGTACAATGTTGCATGGCTGCGCAATGGTCATTCAAAGTGCGACAGCGCTGAAAGCTGAAAATTGGCCTGGACAGGAAGGGGGTGAAAGTACCCGGTAGGCGAGGGGTTAAGCCAATCGACGTGCGCAAAGAAGCAACAAGGACTGCATGTGTCCCAAAAAACGCCGGGTGGGTGCGCCATGTCTGGAAGTTCGCTAGTCAGGAGTAAAGAGATCCGTTCATGAAAAGGAAAACTGAAATAATAGTTAGGGAACTTTTGTAAAAGGAATACCAGGACACCTCCGCGATATCCAGGAACATGAATAGAACATTTGGATGAGAAAATTATTGTTAGAAAAAAAATTGGTTGAAGTAACTCACAGGGCTTAGTGACACCTGTGTGTGATAATGAGGTCGGCTGACCACGGGGGTGAGGACGGCAGACCACGGGGGTGAGGACGGCCGACCACGGGGATGAGGACGGCCGACAACGGGGATGAGGACGGCCGACAACGGGGATGAGGACGGCCGACAACGGGGATGAGGACGGCCGACAACGGGGATGAGGACTGCCGACAACGGGGATGAGGACTGCCGACAACGGGGATGAGGACTGCCGACAACGGGGATGAGGACTGCCGACAACGGGGATGAGGACTGCCGACAACGGGGATGAGGACGGCCGACAACGGGGATGAGGACTGCCGACAACGGGGATGAGGACTGCCGACAACGGGGATGAGGACTGCCGACAACGGGGATGAGGACTGCCGACAACGGGGATGAGGACTGCTGGGTCCCATACAACTCTGCAAGAAAACCCAAACTTTGCTACCTCTTCAGAAAGCACCGAGTGCTGTCATTGCATGCTTTGTACCAATTACCACAATCCAAACTACAATTTCAGGCCCGTAAAGTAACAAACAATTAATTATTGACAAAATGAGGTGCATTTATTTAAAAGAAAAAAAAAAAAAAAAAAAGATTTTTGTCCCTTGAAAACGGCATGTACATTCATTCTATGGGAATGGGGGCAAAGTCGAAGGTTACCAGGCTATTTCCTCTCCAAGTTGAATGTTAGTCATTCGTAGGGTAAAATCAGGAAGATACTTTATGGCCACTAGGTGGAGCTGTCGGATCACAGGCAATAAACACCTATTTACCATGATCATCAGTTAGTGCAGTCTTCTAAATCGCGGGCCATGGTTTGATACCGGACCAACTCACAGCCCAGTCCGGACCGTCAGCCCATCACTCTGCTGCATTGGATCCTCACTAAGTTGCAGTCACTGGTTGCTAGGACCACTGGTGTCATAGCAACCAATGATGTCACATGTACCCTGCCCCTTGCAGCTTGATTATCCTCTCCTGCCCCCTGCCTGCTTGTCTCTTATGAGCTCTGCTGATCTGTAGTTAGACTCTGAAGGGGAAATCCGGCCTATGGGGGCACACCCATGAGGGGACCTGGCCATTGGGGGAACCCTGATGGGGAACCCGGCCTATGGGGGGCACACGCCCATGGGGGAACCACGCCTATGGGGGGGCACACGCCCATGGGGGAACCATGCCTATGGGGGGGCACACGCCCATGGGGGAACCCATGCCTATGGGGGGCACACGCCCATGGGGGAACCACGCCTATGGGGGGCACACGCCCATGGGGGAACCACGCCTATGGGGGGCACACGCCCATGGGGGAACCACGCCTATGGGGGGGGCACACACCCATGGGGAAACCATGCCTATGGGGGGCAACGCCCATGGGGAAACCCAGCCTATGGGGGGCATGCCCATGGGGGAACCCAGCCTATGGGGGACACACCGATAGGGACACAATATTTAAGGAGGCCCCCTGATGGGATAACCTGATATATGCACGCACACTGATGGTGGAACTTCATGTTTGGGGGCACCTGATGTACGGAGGCACTCTGATGGGGGAACTTGATGTGAGGGGACACTCTGCTGGGGCAACTGATATATGAGGGTGTCCTAAATTAAGTACCTGATTTATGGGAGCACCTGATGTATGGGGGAACTCTAATGGCGATTCTTTATGTAAGTGGGCACTCTGATGGGGACACCTGATGTAAGGGAGCGCTGTAATGGGGACACTTGATATAAGGAAGTACTGGGATGGGGCAACTGATCTAAAGGGGATATTTCGTTGAGGACAATGGATTTATCGGAGTGCTGGGGGCACCTGATGTAAGGGGGCACTCTGATGGGGATACCTTATATGAAGGTGGTTCTATTATCTTAAAATGTGGAGTGACTGGCCTACTTTTCGGTTATCAGTATTAGAGAGATTCGGACCTTGGCTGGAAAATAATTTTAGTGACTGGACTTCCTTGAATTTTATTTCATTACCACTGATTTAGTGGTTCTAATAAAGTATTTTCCTGATCTGCAATATTCTTAGGAATGAAGAACATGCAGCCTGGAGAGGAAATAGCCCGGTAACATTCGCTTTTTCCAACATTCACACAGAACGAACGTACATGCAGTTTCTGCTATCACAACCAACAGTCTCACAGCAATGTCTCAAATTTTTGGCATCGTTGGCACTGCTCACCTTCCTTTTAGGAGGTTCCTCCATGGTGTGATCTGTGTCTTTTTGCTTCGATTTACATTTCGACTTGGGCTGCGTGGTCTTGGTCGGCGTTAACTCCTCCACCTGCTTTATACGTCCCCTCAACCCCGGCTCCTTCTTCACCCTGGCCTTGACTTTGGTAATTGGTGGCATTTCCATGGGCGACCATGACGAATCGTTAAAGGTCGGCAAACGGCCAAAGCTTTCCTCGTCATCGTCTATCCTCTCGATTTTGACCTTGCTCAAGTCCACCTCCTGAACGCAGTGAGTTGCCTCCGGCGTGTGTGCTTTTTTGTGGCTCCGTTTCCTCTGAGCGGGCTGATCCTGCGGCAGATCGGCCTTTAAGTCCGTTTTAGTGCAGTCCAGACCCAGCAGAGAAAAGCCGTGGCTACTGTCTTTTGGTTGAACCGTGGTTAGCTGGTCGTTCGTCATGTACGAGGCCAAGACCTTGTTTTTCGGCTTGACGTCGCCGAAGATCTTTCGACTGCAACTCAGCTTTGGGCGAATTTTGTCTTTGCAGTTCGTTTTTTCGGAAAGTTTATTTAAAAGGGTGCTTTCTTCCACCCCCTGTAGTAGAGAATTTGCACTACAATCTGCTCTGTCCGCCACACCTGGCTGAGGGCACAAAACGTTATTTCCTGCAGAAGGTTTTGGTGCAAGCAGTGTTTTGTTGGTATGGGATTTATGCTGCTTTGAAAGAGTCTCGCACGTCCTTGCCTTGGCCAACGTGTCCTGCTCTGGAGCAGCTCCCGTAGAGTTTTTCAGTTGGGCATTAAGTGTAGAGTCACCTGTACTTTGAGGTGTTGCATTGGACTCAGCTGGAAGAATGTTGGGGAATAAAGTGTATTCTGCAACCGGAAGTCTGTGAGGAGGACCTTGGTTTGAATGGAGTGTGCTTGTGGCCTGTAAGCCGATGGAAAGCAGCGACGTCTGATGGTATTGAGACCAATTAACTGGCAGAACCTGAGAATTGCTAGGCTTCCCGTTTAAGGGACACTTTGGGTGTACTGTCCCATGTCCAGCTAAGGTCCAATCCTTTGACGGACATAAAGAGTTCACCGTAGCGACGCGTCCGAGAAGATTTCTTTTTTCAGTGGATTGCTGGCCATCGACATTGGCCTGGCTGTTTTTCTTGCCGCACGACCCTGAGTTCTTTGGCTCTCCCTGGTCAATGATTGAGATAGGTTCCTGCTTTGCCAGATGGCGGGAGTCCGTGTTAAGGCTCAAGTTCGAGTCTTTGTTCAACAACACAGAGGCAGGCACTGGGTTGGCCACCCCTACGTAAGTACCTGGAATGGTACTAATAAGAGCAGCAGAATTTTTGATCCAAGACCCAGGCGCTAGCTGTGGTGACCCCGGATCTCCATTTCTCAAGAACTCTGGGAACATTACCAGTGGCGCCCCCCGTAAAGTCTGGTTAACACTGCTGCTGGTGTTTGGCGTGAGCCGCTGGGAGTTACAGTCGGACCTGGACAAGACGGTGGACAGAGAGGCTTTCCCACTGGTGTGCACCGGCGTTAACACTGGCATGGGAGGAGTCTTACGTTGGTTTGATGGGGCGTGTTTATGACGGTGGGATTTAGAGGACAAGTCCAAAGGCATTTCGTAAACATCTGGAGGAGACACCATTTCTCGCTCCAGCTGCGGTGGGGACTTTAAAGGGGACACGGATGAAGAGGAGGAATCACTTTGAGGTTCTAGGCTAGAAGGCGTTCTTGAATACGTGGTGAGGGCGATGGGGCTTACGTTGACCATGGGAAGAGTGGGATGTGCGGACAGAGTCTGTAAAGCTGTTAGTGCGGAGGACAGTGTGGAGGACGTTGTGTCGGTGGAGGCTATGGAGCCATCGGCCGTAGACGGGATGACGCTATTGCTGTTGGTGAGGGTAATGGAAGGGACTGTGCTGGTTGGTTTATTTGATTCGGTAGAAGCCACTTTAGGATCAGTGGTTAAGGGTCTTCCCAGAGGAGAAGCAAAAGCATGGGTGTGCATGTCTGAAGGAGTCTGAAGTAGGCATCTGTCCTGCAAACAGGCGGGCAACATGGGAAGGGTTAGAGTCGGAGTAACGCCAAACGTGGTCGGTAAGGTAGCTACACTGAGGGGTTGTCCACAGTTGGCTGGAGGGATGTAAACTAAGGGCTGGCTCGGCGCTAAGACAGTACCGGTCGGAAAGGACAAAGGAAGCTTCTGCACGGTAGGGACCTGAGTGGCGGAGAAGCAGATTCTGCTCATAGTGAATGGAGTAAGGGTGCCAAAGCTAGACGAGACTACTGTGTGGGAAGCCTCCACCGGCTGCCCTGCAATTTGTAATCCAGGGCCCAGAATAGGTTTTTGCTTCGTGGAAGGATCTGCATCAGCAGGCCGAAGAGCAGGAGGTTCGGTGCCCGCTGCTTTCTCCTGTGCAGGAGTCCTGGCAGACTCTACTTTTTTACCATGTTTACTCGAAGCGGTTTGAACGTTTGTATCCAGCATGTTAGCGGCTTGCTTGGCCTCAAGTGCTCGAGTCTTGCCTCTAGATTTTGACAACGGTGCAGTTCCAGCAGGCTCAGAGACAACGGGGTCCGGGGGTTTTTCCTCTAGTCGCTGGCCAGCTCCAACCTGTGCGCCGCCATCTTCCTGCAGCATCAGGGCATCACTTTGGTTGGGCGCTGGTGCTATATCCACCTGAAACCAAACAAAACCAAATCAGCAAATATCCAGAATAAAAAATAATCACTTTCCATGCCAGTCCAGGGTTGGAGTTTACAGGAACCATTCCTTAAGCATTATTATCCTTACTAAGAGCAGAGGGAGCGATTCTGATTGCTAATCTAATACTCTGCAACAAAGGATGGAATGTTTAATTGCCAATTTCTAGAGCCAGATAGTCTGGAGAAGCCAAAAAGTGCTTCCATTAACCAGAGGATCGAAAATCGTTAGGTGACAATGGTCATTTTTTAGGATCGATTCACAGCAGAGAAACGCAATCCAGATGCATTCCAGATGTGTAACTGCATCCGCATTTACATGCGATTTTTAAGCATTTTTTATGTTTTTTGTTCCAAAGAAAAGTTTCCTGGGCTTTGGTTGTTAGGAGCCGGTACCCGCCAGCATCCTAACAACCAGTGACTCTTCCCTGCAGTCAGCAGCAGGGATGAGTCTTTGGTTGCTAAGGAGCTGGCACCTGCCTGTATCCTAACAATGAGGAGTCAATCCCTTCTGTCAACAGTAGGGATGAATCATCAGTTGCTAAGGAGCTGGCACCTGTCAGTATCCTAACAATGAGGAGTCAATCCCTTCTGTCAACAGTAGGGATGCCTCATCAGTTGCCAAGGAGCTGGCACCTGCCAGTATCCTAACAATGAGGAGTCAATCCCTTCTGTCAACAGTAGGGATGAGTCATCAGTTGCTAAGGAGCTGGCACCTGCCAGTATCCTAACAATGAGGAGTCAAGCTCTTCTGTCAACAGTAGGGATGAATCATCAGTTGCTAAGGAGCTGGCACCTGCCAGTATCCTAACAATGAGGAGTCAATCCCTTCTGTCAACAGTAGGGATGAGTCATCAGTTGCTAAGGAGCTGGCATCTGCCAGTATCCTAACAACAAGGAGTCAATCCCTTCTGTCAACAGTAGGGATGCGTCATCAGTTGCTAAGGAGCTGGCATCTGCCAGTATCCTAACAACAAGGAGTCAATCCCTTCTGTCAACAGTAGGGATAAGTCAACAGTTGTTAAAGAGCCAGCACCTGCCAGGGTCCTAACAGCTATCAGCTGGGATTCCTTGTTAAAGGGGGCTTCCAGATAAGTTACCCCCTGCAACCCCCACAACCACCAGCCAAGGTTGTGGGGAGGAGGTCCTTGTCCTCATTAACATGAGCACAAAGTGCTTTGCTGGGTGGGAGGGGGGCAGGGGCGTGGTATGCTCACTTGCTCCCCCCTTTCCTGGCCAGCCAGGCTGCTCGGGTGAGGGTGTGCTATGCATTTTGAGGAAACCCCAAGCCATTTTCTTTTGGTGAATGAAAGCTGGCATTACTTTAAAGAAAAAAAAAGGCCTGATATGGGCCCCCAACCATTTATTTGTTTTTTATGGCAGCTCTTCTGTTTACATTCTGCTGTCAGCAAGGAATCCCCACTGACAGTAGCAGGGGTGACTCATGATTGTTGGGACGCCAGCGGGCATCTCACTGCCTTGAAAAACAAAAAAAAAAAAAAAAAAAAAGGAAAAAGGGTTTTTTGTATTGTGTTGTTTGATTTCTTTGTGGGTTGTTGACCCCCCCGATATCCAACCACTGATTGGTCAGCCCCACTCCTACTACTTTCTAAACTCAGAAAATTTGAATTTCCCAACATATTCTTAAAGAGGAACCTCGCTCTTGTGGAATAGACTCCCTCAAGAGTTGGTTCTGGCCAGCTCAGTGGACTGCTTTAAAAAAAGGTCCTGGATTCTTTTTTGGATACACAGAATATAACTGGATATAACATTTATAGATAAAGTTGATCCAGGGAATATACAATTGCCTCTCGGGGGATCAGGAAGGAATCTTCTCCCCTGCAGGAGAAAACTGGATCATGCTTTGCTGTTTTTTTTTTGCCTTCCTCTGGATCAACTGTGGGTATAGAATAACTTTTTTTTTTTTTCTATGGTTGAACTGGATGGACTTTTGTCTTTTTTTCAGCCAGACTAACTATGTAACTAAGCAACTCTTCCCTGTTTTTCTCAAACCGTACTTACCTTTTGTGCAGCACTTTCCTTAAATCATATAATCACCAGCCCAGCCAATCTAACGCTGCCCTGCTGTGATCACATCGCTATATAAATACCTGAAATATATCAAATAAATAGACATTTATGGGACTCAGATCAACTCCAACTCCTCTACTGTTCACACAGAAGTACCCTGCATTCGGGAACAGGTTCAGGTGACTCCGCCTCGGTCCCGCGCCGCCATCTCGGTCCTCCCCAGTATTGGTAGCTGGCCGCCAGCACCCGATGATGCGCACATCTCCACCCACCACCCGCTCTTTGTTCCTACTCCTAAAGCCTCCTGAGATCTGTGATGGGGACATCCCAGGAGGATATGATGGATGTGATGGGGACAT
The DNA here is from genome assembly GCF_062004578.1 of Staurois parvus. Classification (NCBI taxonomy): domain Eukaryota; kingdom Metazoa; phylum Chordata; class Amphibia; order Anura; family Ranidae; genus Staurois; species Staurois parvus. Next base: position 51,123 of record NW_028321357.1, on the reverse strand, counting down.
CCCAGGAGGATATGATGGATGTGATGAGGACATCCCAAGAGGCTGCAGTAGTATAAGAATGAAAGCAGACCGGTGGGCTGGAATAAAAAAAATTAAATAAAAAGTCATTTTAAAAAACAGAAAGGAGGACAGTGAGAGGGTTAAAGTGGTTGTAAACCTCAGACATGAAATATGAACAAAGCATATCCTTCCATAGTGTGCATTTGTCTCAATCCAGAGCACTAAGTGTCATTTTGTTCCTTTTCTATCAGTATGAATCACTTCTAACAAGCTTTCCTGACACCAAGAGAAAAAAATATGGTGACAGGGGAGGGATCTCCACCAGATTGACAGACTCAGCTTTGTTCCTGTGAGCAGTGTGAAGGGCGTGTGTCCCTTCTCTCCAATCAGCTCTCCTCAGTGACACAACTTCAGCTCTCCGCCCCCTGCATTTCACAACTGAGAGATCCTGTGTTAATTCTGTATTTTGAATGGATGCAGTGGAAAGACCGTTGCAGATAAACAGGTACAACTTATGTAGGAGGATTTGTTTAATCTCTGTGCATCACCTGAGGCCAGTCACTTCACTGAGTACATGTGGGGTTTACAACCACTTTAAGTTTGCTGAAAAAAGTCTTCAAACCCTCCCATTGGGACCACAGCATGGTTTGAAATTATTAGAGGGGAACTTCTTTTTTCCCCTCTAATAAAACCAACGAGACTAAAGATGACCTCAACCACTCATTGCTCACACAGTCCTGGCCTCAGAAACTTCAGGGACTGACGCAAACCTTTCAACAAGACCCTCTGCATTAGGCCGAAAACACACCGCTCCCAATGGTTGCTGCGCCTTTGTCATCACCCCCACCTGACGGTTAGGATAATTCTTCACAGGAGTTCACCGAGTACTTTCCAGAGACGGACGAAATCCAAGTGTTTTGTACCCACCAGAACGGGTCATGCTGGAGGATCGACAAAAGTACATTCACAGGCAGCCAGTTAGCGGCTCTGCCTGAAGAGCCTCCTGACCCCGTTCCCCGAGGATCCTTTAGCACAGGTCAGGCTGCAGAATCTCACTTATTAAAGCTTTTATTGGGCTTCATTAAAGATGAATTGCAGTCTTCCCTTCGTTCTTGCAAATTAGTACAGACTCCTCTCCCAATTTCACCCCAATTTCAGGACTACAGAGGACATTTAAAGTGGCTCTAAAGGTTGCAAGTTTTTTTTTTTACCTTAACCACTTCGCATCCGGCCGTTGTATATAAATGGCCAGGCGGTGGCAGCGCAGGGGCGGGTGACCGTTTATAAACGGCCTCCCCGCACCCTGCTTGTGCGCGCTTCCTGGGAGCGTGCAGCACCGCGATCCGGTGCCCGCTGTGTTCTCTGGACACAGTGGAACACCGATCATTGGACGGGACCTCTGTGCAAGGTCCCGATCATGTGATCACTGATTGGCCAATCAGTGATCACACGCAGAGTAGTAAGTAAGATGTCACTTGTGACATCATTGCTTACTACATGTGAAATCTGTGAATGATCACAGAGGTCACATGGTACAAGGCTATTCACAACAGCCTTGTACCATGTGATAAGCTGTGACCAATCACAGCTCACTCAGTACTTCTCAATGATGCAAGAATGCAGCCAGAGAGAAGGAGAAATGATTGCTTTTACATCCTATATGGGTGTAAAAGCAATCAGTGTAAAGAAAAAAAAAATCTTCATCGCCCTCCAGAAGTAGTAGTGTCACCATAAACGGCCTCCCCGCACCCTGCTTGTGCGCGCTTCCTGGGAGCGTGCAGCACCGCAATCCGGTGCCCGCTGTGTTCTCCGGACACAGTGGAACACCGATCGTTGGACGGGACCTCTGTGCAAAGTCCCGATCATGTGATCACTGATTGGCCAATCAGTGATCACACGCAGAGTAGTAAGCAAGATGTCACTTCTGACATCATTGCTTACTACGTGTGAAATCTGTGAATGATCACAGAGGTCACATGGTACAAGGCTATTCACAACAGCCTTGTACCATGTGACAAGCTGTGACCAATCACAGCTCACACAGTAGTTCTCAATGGCTGCAAGAATGCAGCCAGAGAGAAGGAGAAATGATTGCTTTTACAGCCTTTATGGGTGTAAAAGCAATCAGTGTAAAAAAAAAAAAATCTTCATCACCCCCCACAAGTAGAACAGTGTCACCATGGTGACACTGTACTGCTAGGGTGACAGTATGTAAAAAAAAGAAATAATAATAATATAAAAAAAAGGTAAAAAAAAAAAAGGTTTAAAAATTATAATTTTTGGTTATAAACTAATTTGTGTTATTTTGGTTTTTACTAAAAAGATAACGGAATAAATGTTGGCCAAGATTTATGATGAAATACTATTTATTTGCAAAATGTTATAAGAAAAACAAACACTTTCAAAATTTTTGGACATTTTCATTTACATAGCAAAAAAAATAAAATTCCCAGTGGTGAATAAATGCCACCAAAATAAAGTTTTATCTGTCTAAAAAAAAAAGCTAAAAAATTCATATGGGTACAGTGTTGTCATTCAAAGTGTGATAGCACTGAAAGCTGAAAATTGGCCTGGACAGGAAGGGGGTAAAAGTGTCCGGACTGGAAGTGGTTAATGCATAGAAAACCTTTTGCAAACAGCAACCCTCCCCCCTTCTACCTGAGCCTGATCTCGATCCAGCGCTGTGCACAAGACAGAGGCTCTCTGCCCTCTCCCTCCTCATTGGCTCAGAAAGCAGCAGGAGCCATTGGCTCTCACTGATGTCAATCACAGCCGGGAGTTGGGGGGGGGATGGGGGAGGGTGGAGAAACACTATCTGCGGACGCACACAGCCAGCTCGAGAGCGAGCACGCACAAGTACTTCCATAGCAAGTGGATTTTTACGGTGGGCCCCCAGCGGGGTAAAGGAGCCAGGAGACCCTAAAAGAGGAGAATTGGAGCGGTTTGTGCAAAACAGTTGCATAATGCAGACAACTATAAAAAAAAATATTTTTTAAATAAAATACAATCCTTTACAGTCACTTTAAGTCAGGGGTGCTCAACTTTTTGAATAGCAAGGGCCACTTCAGGATTTGGTAACTGGTCACGGGCCACAATTTTTTATTTTGAATAGCATAATGAACATTTTCCTCCTGCAGCCGATAAATGCGAGTGGGATGGGGAGGAGGAGAAGATGACTTTCAGTGGTTGCAGGAGGAAAATGGAGAGGATCAGTTCCCCTATATGCCCCACGGGCCCCCTGGAGCATGGGTCAGAGTGCCCACTGTGACCACTGACACTATACGAGTGGTTCCCCAGCTAATGGAGAATGGAAGTCTGCTATACTTCCCTTATATCCCACAGATCATGGTATGAACTTGGGTTCAGTCCGAACATGCTTGGCCAAACCTGCAAGGAAGCCGTCACGGACACCGACATAATATGGCCATGGCCTTGACCTGAATGACCTTCCAGGTTCGACCAAACTTGTTCGGACTGAACCCAAGTTCACACCGGGATCTGTGGGGTGTTAGAGAAGTATAACAGACTTCCATTCTCCATTATTTTGGGCTAAGTCCGAATAGGTTTGGCCGAACCTGGAAGGAAGCTTTCATTGACACTCTGCAATATGGCCATGACCTTGACCTCAACCCCAAAAGCATCCCTGATTGGGTCAGCACAGACAGATTCCTTCCAGATTCAGCAAACATGAGTTTGGACCAAACCCAATCTCATCCCTACTCAGGATATTCCTTGAAAAGACAAGCTACATACTTTAATGAGCGGACAACCCATCAAACTTCTTGTGCAAGAGAAGAACAATCTTGAAAATGTGACCAACTGGGAGGTCCTGCCCAAAGAAATAGAGATCATTTCCTGGATACCCCTTGGATTCTGTTTGGAAAGAATATCCAGATAGAAGACAGAAGACTGTTTTTTGGGTGTTATGTTACTCAGACAAAGCTCACCTTGGAGAGGACACTGCTTACACAACGCTCTTCGCACCCCAGGGGCTGAGTACTGCTCAATTTTGAATCTTCATCAGAGAGAGGCGTCCTTCTGTTCAAAACCAAGGCGAGAAAATTACAGTCGGGGTGTGGCCTGAAGGAGGACTGGACGTCATGCAGTATACAGCATGTAAACTGGCACTCTGACTAGCAGAAGTGTGGCAGTTTGTGAGTTACGAGAAGGCCAGCCTAGTGGCACAAAGCAACAAGCGGGCCGGCGCGGTGGCGCAGAGCAACAAGCGGCCTGGCACGGTGGCGCAGAGCAACAAGCGGCCTGGCGCGGTGGCGCAGAGCAACAAGCGGCCTGGCGCGGTGGTGCAGAGCAACAAGAGGGCCGGCGCGGTGGCGGAAAGCAGCGACTAGTAGGCCGGCATGGTGGCAAAGAGCAACGAGCGAACTGGCGTGGTAGCAAAGAGCGATGAGCGGGACGGTAGTAATGGTGTGGTAGTGATTATTGTACCGATGCAGTGGTGGTGAATAAAGAATTCAGTGGTATGGTAGCAGAGTGTAAAAACTGCTCCATGGTATGGTGGCAGTAAGTGAAGTGTGTGCCAATGTGGTGGCAGAGAGTGAAGTACATGCTGGGAGTCATGCAATGGCAAACAGGCATGGTGGCAAAGAGCATCAAGAGGGTCGATATAGCAGCAGAGAGCAAAGGCAGGCCAATATGGTGGAGGAGAGCGATGAGCAGGATGGAACGGTGGCAGAGTGACTAGTGGTAGAAAGTAGTGAGCTGGCCGGCATGGTGGCAGAGAATGACGAGAGCGCCAGTATGGCGGCAGAGAGTGACGAGAGCGCCGGTATGGCGGCGGAGAGTGACAAGTGGGCCGGTATGGCGGCGGAGAGTGACAAGTGGGCCGGTATGGCGGCGGAGAGTGACAAGTGGGCCGGTATGGCGGCGGAGAGTGACAAGTGGGCCGGTATGGCGGCGGAGAGTGACAAGTGGGCCGGTATGGCGGCGGAGAGTGACAAGTGGGCCGGTATGGCGGCGGAAAGTGACAAGTGGGCCGGTATGGTGGCGGAGAGTGACAAGTGGGCCGATATGGTGTCGGAGAGTGACAAGTGGGCCGGTATGGTGGCGGAGAGTTACAGGTGGGCCGATATAGTGGAAGAGAGTGACAAGTGGGCCGGTATAGTGGCGGAGATTGACAAGTGGGCCGGTAGAGTGGCGGAGAGTGACAAGTGGGCAGGTATAGTGGCAGAGAGTGACATGTGGGCCGGTAGAGTGTCGGAGAGTGACAAGTGGGCCGGTATAGTGGAGGAGAGTGACAAGTGGGCCGGTATAGTGGAGGAGAGTGACAAGTGGGCCGGTATAGTGGCAGAGAATGACAAGTGGGCTGGTATGGTAGTGGAGAGTGACAAGTGGGCCGGTACGGTAGCGGAGAGTGACATGTGGGCCGGTAGAGTGTCGGAGAGTGACAAGTGGGCCGGTATAGTGGAGGAGAGTGACAAGTGGGCCGGTATAGTGGAGGAGAATGACAAGTGGGCCGGTATAGTGGAGGAGAATGACAAGTGGGCCGGTACGGTAGCGGAGAGTGACAAGTGGGCCGGTATAGTGGCAGAGAGTGACAAGTGGGCCGGTATAGTGGAGGAGAATGACAAGTGGGCCGGTATGGTAGTGGAGAGTGACAAGTGGGCCGGTACGGTAGCGGAGAGTGACAAGTGGGCCGGTATAGTGGCAGAGAGTGACAAGTGGGCCGGTATGGTAGCAGAGAGCATGATGGTTCAGTACGGAGGAGCGTACCAGTGCAGTGGTGGAGAATGAAGAATTCAGTTGTATGGTAGCAGATTGTGAAGAGTGGGCCAGTGTGGTAGAAGTGAAGTGTGCGCATTCTCCTAAAGTTTCATAACACAGATTACAGAATAATGGAGAGTCCTCATCTCACCTGTCCTCGTTGATGCCACACATGCGCACGCGGTCAGCACTGGTCCAGTTGTGCACACCGCTGTAGAGAGGGGCGGCCGATATCATGGCAGGAGGCTGGGCCGCTGGAGCTGCCAAACGAGTCCGCAGCTCCCCTGCCCTCCTCCCCGGTGTACTACGCAGATTCCACCTGCTGAAAGACATAAAAAGTACAGCTTGGTTAGGAGACTAAACCACAGAAACCACCAATGGTGTATTTTCATAATGTAGATCTACTGTGGCCAGTGATTAAGTCCTTAAAGTGCCTCTCTAACTACAACTTTTTTTTTTGGATAGGCGAAGTGCAATTAGGTTTTTACTGTGATGGGACTCCATTAGTGAGATTTTCCTTCCATATCACCAGGAGAAGTGGGGGACCATAAAGATGGCAGTATAGTAGGGGAAGACTAGAGCACCCACGTTTGTTTTTTTTTTTTATTTTTAATTCAGGCTGGGTTTTCATTGTAAATTTTCTCTAACTTCCTGTCTGGTAATGTTGTCATCGTAACAGAATGTGAGCAGATATCTCCCCAACGTGGCTTCAGTCAGCAATAAGAACCTAACAGAGGTTTCTAACCCTTCAAAACCCTATCCGAGACCACAACAAGTTTTAACTAGAGTTACATTTAGAGAAAAGCAGTGCAAAAAAAAAAAAAGGAGAAAAAAAAAAATTTAAAAAGCACCAATGGCTTCTAAAAGAAGTAACGCATGGCAACCAGATTTGATTTTCCCTTTACTTAACACCTTACCCTTGAACATCTTTCCTGCCCCACCGACAAAAATTACTGTGAGAATCTAATCTGAATGTTACATAGTTCTAACATTGAAGTACACATTCACACCAATAGGCGCGGACACGCTGGTGTGCGTTATGCAATGCACTGTTAAAATTTTCCTAACTTAAAAATTAACTTTATAGTCTTAAAAAAAACTAATCTCATACAGTTGCAAGAAAAAGTATGTGAACCCCTTGGGATTACGTGGAGTTTTGCATGAATTGGGCATAAAATGTGCTCTGAACGTCATCTAAGTCACAACAATAGAAGAACACAGTCTGCTGAACATAATACTACACAAACATTAGATGTTGCCATGGTTTAATTGCACATAACATGTAAACATTCACAGTGCAGGGAGGAAAAAGTATGTGAGGCCCTAGCTTAATGACTTCTCCCAGAGCTAATTGGAGCCAGGAGTGAGCCAACCTTGACTCCAATCAGTGTGATGATATTGGATGTGTTGCTGACAGCTGTCCTGCCCTTAAATAACACACACCTGTTTTGGGTTTACTGGTTTTAAGAAGCACTGTCTGATGTGAACCATGCCTCGCAGAAAAGAGCTCTCAGAAGACCTACGATCAAGAATTGTTGACTTGCATGAAGCTGGAAAGCGTTACAAAAGTATCTCCAAAAGCCTTGATGTTCATGTGTCCACGGTAAGACAGACTGTCTACAAATGGAGAAAGTTTAGCACTGTTGCTACTCTCCCTAGGCGTGGTCGTCCTGTAAAAATGACTGCAAGAGCACAGCGCAGAATGCTGCATGAGGTAAAGAAGAATCCCAGAGTGTCAGCTAAAGAAATACTGAAATCTCTGGCACATGCTAACATTTTTGTTGACACATCTACAATAAGGAAGACATTAAACAAGAATGAAGTACATTGGAGGACACCACGGAGGAAGCCATTGCTGTCCAAAAAGAATATTGCAGCACGTTTGAAGTTTGCAAAAGAGCACCTGGATGTTCCACAGCACTACTGGCAAAATATACTGTGGACAGATGAAACCAAGATTGAGTTGTTTGGGAAGAACACACAACACTATGTGTGGAGAAAAAAAGTCACAGCACACCAACATCAAAACCTCATCCCCACTGTGAAACATGGCGGAGGGAGCATCATGGTTTGGGGCTGCTTTGCTGCCTCAGGGCCTGGACGTACTGTTGTCATCGATGGGAAAATGAATTCCAGAGTTTATCAAGACATTTTGCAGGAAAACGTACGACCATCTGTCTGCCAACTGAAGCTCCGCAGAGGATGGGTGATGCAACAGGACAATGACCCAAAGCATACAAGTAATTCAACAAAACAATGGCTGCAACAGCACAGAATACGCCTTCTGGAGTGGCCCAGTCAGAGTCCTGACCTCAACCCCATTGAAATGCTGTGGCATGACCTTAAGAGAGTGATTCACACCAGACATCCCAAGAATATTGCTACACTGAAACAGTTTTGTGAAGAGGAGTGGTCCAAAATGACTCCAGATCGTTGTGCAGGTCTGATCTGCAACTACAGGAAACGTTTGGTTGAGGTTATTGCTGCCAAAGGAGGGTCAACCAGTTATTAAGTCCAAAGGTTCACATACTTTTTCCTCCCTGCACTGTGAATGTTTACATGTTATGTGCAATTAAACCATGGCAACATCTAATGTTTGTGTAGTATTATGTTCAGCAGACTGTGTTCTTCTATTGTTGTGACTTAGATGATGTTCAGAGCACATTTTATGCCCAATTCATGCAAAACTCCACGCAATCCCAAGGGGTTCACATACTTTTTCTTGCAACTATGTATGTATGTATGTATGTATGTATGTATGTATGTATGTATATATATATACACATATACACATACACACACACACACACATAAATATATACACATACAGTGGGGATCGAAAGTTTGGGCACCCCAGCTAAAAATTTGTATTAATGTGCATAAAGAAGCCAAGGAAAGATGGAAAAATCTCCAAAAGGCATCAAATTACAGATTAGACATTCTTATAATATGTCAACAAAAGTTAGATTTTATTTCCATCATTTACACTTTCAAAATAACAGAAAACAAAAAAATGGCATCTGCAAAAGTTTGGGCACCCTGCAGAGTTAATATCTTGTACTGCCCCCTTTGGCAAGTATCACAGCTTGTAAACGCTTTTTGTAGCCAGCCAAGAGTCTTTCAATTCTTGTTTGAGGTATCTTTCCCCATTCTTCCTTACAAAAGTCTTCCAGTTCTTTGAGATTTCTGGGCTGTCTGTCACGCACTGCTCTTTTAAGGTCTATCCATAGATTTTCAATTATGTTGAGGTCAGGAGATTGTGAAGGCCATGGCAAAACCTTCAGTTTACGCCTCTTGATGTAATCCCCCGTGGATTTTGAGGTGTGTTTAGGATCATTATCCATTTGTAGAAGCCATCCTCTCTTTAACTTCAGCTTTTTCACAGATGGCATCAAGTTACCATCCAAAATTTGCTGAATATTTATTGAATCCATTTTTCCTTCTACTCATGAGATGTTCCCTGTGCCACTGGCTGCAACACAACCCCAAAGCATGACTGATCCAACCCCATGCTTAACAGTTGGACAGAGGTTCTTTTCATTAAATTCTGTGCCCCTTCTTCTCCAAACGTACCTTTGCTCATTCCAGCCAAAAGTTCAATTTTAACCTCATCGGTCCACAGAACTTGTTTCCAAAATGCATCAGGCTTGTCTATATGTTCATTTGCAAAGTTCAAACGATGATTTTTGTGGTGAGGATGTAGAAGAGGTTTTCTTCTGATGACTCTTCCATGAAGACCATATTTGTACAAGTATCTCTTTATAGTGGAATAGTGTACCACAACTCCAGTGTCTGCCAGGTCTTTCTGGAGGGATCGTGCAGTCAAACGTGGGTTTTGAATTGTTTTTCTCACAATCCTGCGAGCTGTTCTGTCTGATATTTTTCTTGGTCTTCCAGATCTTGCTTTAACTTCCACTGTTCCTGATGACTGCCATTTCTTAATTACATTCCGAACAGAGGATATTTACATCTGAAAACGCTTTGCTATCTTCTTATAGCCTTCTCCAGCTTTGTGAGCGTCAACTATTTTCAGTTTCAGTTTTCTAGACAAATGCTTAGAAGAACCCATGGTGCTGATTGTTGGGGCAAGGTCAGATGAGTCTGGGCATTTAAAACCTTTGAGATTGACATCACCTGGTCTTCCCAGGCGATGATTGAGAACAATCCATGACACTGGCAGGTCTCAGCTTGGCAAAGGGGGCAGTGCATGCTATAAATTCTGCAGGGTGCCCAAACTTTTGCAGACGCCATTTTTTTGTTTTCTGTTATTTTGAAAGTGTAAATGATGGAAATAAAATCTAACTTTTGTTGACATATTATAAGAATGTCTAATCTGTAATTTGATGCCTTTTGGAGATTTTTCCATCTTTCCTTGGCTTCTTTATGCACATTAATACAAATTTTTAGCTGGGGTGCCCAAACTTTCGATCCCCACTGTACATACACTTATTTTTTTAATTACCTCAGACGCACTTTTTTGTATTTTATAATGAAGATATATTTATTATTTGAAAGATTTCAAATATAAAGTATAAATATATATGTGTGTGTGAGATTATGTACTATATATTTTATCCCACAAACATACATTATATATTTTTCTTTTATACTAAAGACAGTATTTATTAATTTAAATTATTTTGCTTTGGTTAGCGGATCTCAAAATTCAGCTTTTTTGTGCTCTTATTACACAATTCCAATGTCATGTTCTATATACATATTCCAACAAACAAAAAAAAGAAGAAGGGTTGGGGTGACTAGGCTGGGTGAACAAACAAGTATCATCAAGGAGGAGAAAGACACAGATTACACCCCTTTGTCTCATGTTACATAATTGTTAAAGAAACTGTACCAAGATTATAGCTAGATATATGAAGAACCTTCGTCATCCTCACCTTGTTGGGTGTCAAGCACCAAAATGTTCCCAACAATGCTATCAAAAGGAACATCTACCATACACACCATATAAATTGATGAGCTAATAAATCAAAAATATAATATATAATACAATATCAACTGACACATTTAAAAAAAAAAAAAAAAATAGCTGGTCGTCATTAAGCCTGAAAGTCCCATCAATCTCCAAAAAGCCACTTTAGAAGGCCTCAGAGGTCACTGTCCCTTTAAATGGCCTTTACAAAAGGCAGCAGCGTGCAGGAAAAGCTGTGCCATTGTATCTCGGGAGCTTAGAGGGCAGAGGGGGGGGGCATTTTTAGGGGAAGGTTTTCACGTCTCTGAAACCTGAGCCGGTTAAATCTCACCCCTCCCCGGCAGTGACAGGACATGCCGCCCCGAAGTGCCCGAGACAAGCGGGCTTCCTCCGAGAAGTCGCACGATCGCGTATAAAAGAAAACACGTCCTCTATTTCGGGCTGGGAACGTACAGGAAGCAATGAGTTATATTTATGTATACAGCGGACTGTCAGAGCCGCGACTCCCGTACGGTGGAAAATGAGCGCACATTTCCAGTTAGACATAAAAAGAAAAAAAAAATTCTCCAAGGATACAAAAAAAAAAAAAAAAAAAAAAAAAAAAAAAAACACACGCAACTCTGTATTCGGCTTCTCCTTACTTAAGGATGACTGGATGAGATCAGGCGACCGAGACTCGACCCACATCGTCTGCGTTCAGCCACACCTAGCCATCTATAAACATCGGAGAATGCCAAAGCCAGCTGCTGCACATTGGGAGGGTATTGCCGCGTCGCACCTCCTTGGGTGCCATTAGCGTGTGGCCGGCATCGCGGTGACATTCCTGCCGCCAGCAACAAGATCGCTAAAAACTGCTCACCGCAAAATCTTTTTCTTGGCCACCATTAAGGGGACACAGGGTTGTAAAACAGTCTATGATGCGAGTTATACTACCTTAAAATCCTCCTGTAGGCAGCAGTATAACCCAACTGTTTTCCATCAACTCAATCCTGTGTCCCCTAATTAGCTTTGTCTATTGGGGGACACAGGGTTGTGGAGGAGTTCATGACGTGTGTTTTACAGCCTTCAAATCCTCCTGTAGGCAGCAGTATAACCCAACTGTCTTCCATCAACTCAATCCTGTGTCCCCTAATGAGCTTTGTCTATTGGGGGACACAGGGTTGTGGAGGAGTTCATGACATGTGGGTTTTACAGCCTTCAAATCCTCATGTAGGTGGCAGTATAACCTGGTTGTTTTATATCAACTTGATCCAGTGTCCCTTAAATTGTCACTAAACTCCCATCATAAAAAAACGAAGAAACACAACTATAAATAAATGCTGTATTTACGTGCTGCTCATATTCAGTCACTATGGAATTAGGTTTCTGTATTCTGCAAAACAAAAAAAAAAAAAAATGGTTGATCCTGCTGCTATCTCCCCCTTCTGTCCATGTCCCCAATGCAGGTGGAGATTTTGCAGAGCAGTGTTGGCAGCTCTGCACGTGCTCAGTTTTCAGTGAGTTTCTATGCCAAGCATTTCCTCCCCATCACATCTAAGCAGCCCATGTGACTATTGGGCATATACTCAGTGATATATAACAGCACACTCCCTCCTCCTCCATGCCCACTAACCAGCTAAACACAATGGGGGCAGAATATTACATCTTGATTGATGGAGGCTTCACCTTGCAGAAATCTGCTCACACCATTTTACTGCCAAACAATAATAAAGATTTGATTTCAAATACATATTTGACAATTTAAATCGGTTTACTGATACCATTTACAACCATTTTACTCCATATTCCAAAGATTTTTTTTTTTGAACATGTGACCAGCAGCAGAGGGCTAGAAGCTCCTCCTGCCACTGTTTCCCTGCAGACAGGCTGGGAAAGAGCTGGGTCATGTGACAACTGTATTTAGTTTAGGAAAAAACGTACTTCGATATACAGTTGCAAGAAAAAGTATGTGAATCCCTTGGGATTACGTGGAGTTTTGCATGAATTGGGCATAAAATGTGCTCTGAACGTCATCTAAGTCACAACAATAGAAGAACACTGTCTGCTGAACATAACACTACACAAACATTAGATGTTGCCATGGTTTAATTGCACATAACATGTAAACATTCTCAGTGCAGGGAGGAAAAAGTATGTGAAGCCCTAGCTTAATGACTTCTCCCAGAGCTAATTGGAGCCAGGAGTGAGCCAACCTTGACTCCAATCAGTGTGATGATATTGGATGTGTTGCTGACAGCCGTCCTGCCCTTAAAAAACACACACCTGTTTTGGGTTTACTGGTTTCAAGAAGCACTGTCTGATGTGAACCATGCCTCGCAGAAAAGAGCTCTCAGAAGACCTACGATCAAGAATTGTTGACTTGCATGAAGCTGGAAAGGGTTACAAAAGTATCTCCAAAAGCCTTGATGTTCATGTGTCCATGGTAAGACAGACTGTCTACAAATGGAGAAAGTTTAGCACTGTTGCTACTCTCCCTAGGCGTGGTCGCCCTGTAAAAATGACTGCAAGAGCACAGCACAGAATGCTGCATGAGGTAAAGAAGAATCCCAGAGTGTCAGCTAAAGACCTACAGAAATCTCTGGCACATGCTAACATTTTTGTTGACACATCTACAATAAGGAAAACATTAAACAAGAATGGAGTACATGGGAGGACACCACGGAGGAAGCCATTGCTGTCCAAAAAGAATATTGCAGCACGTATGAAGTTTGCAAAAGAGCACCTGGATGTTCCACAGCACTACTGGCAAAATATACTGTGGACAGATGAAACCAAGATTGAGTTGTTTGGGAAGAACACACAACACTATGTGTGGAGAAAAAAAGGCACAGCACACCAACATCAAAACCTCATCCCCACTGTAAAACATGGCGGAGGGAGCATCATGGTTTGGGGCTGCTTTGCTGCCTCAGGGCCTGGACGGATTGTTGTCATTGATGGGAAAATGAATTCCAGAGTTTATCAAGACATTTTGCAGGAAAACGTACAACCATCTGTCCGCCAACTGAAGCTCCGCAGAGGATGGGTGATGCAACAGGACAATGACCCAAAGCATACAAGTAATTCAACAAAACAATGGCCACAACAGCACAGAATACGCCTTCTGGAGTGGCCCAGTCAGAGTCCTGACCTCAACCCGATTGAAATGCTGTGGCATGACCTTAAGAGAGTGATTCACACCAGACATCCCAAGAATATTGCTACACTGAAACAGTTTTGTGAAGAGGAGTGGTCCAAAATTACTCCAGATTGTTGTGCAGGTCTGATCTGCAACTACAGGAAACGTTTGGTTGAGGTTATTGCTGCCAAAGGAGGGGCAATCAGTTATTAAGCCCAAAGGTTCACATACTTTTTCCTCCCTGCACTGTGAATGTTTACATGTTATGTGCAATTAAACCATGGCAACATCTAATGTTTGTGTAGTATTATGTTCAGCAGACTGTGTTCTTCTATTGTTGTGACTTAGATGACGTTCAGAGCACATTTTATGCCCAATTCATGCAAAACTCCACGTAATCCCAAGGGGTTCACATACTTTTTCTTGCAACTGTATATATTTTTTTTTACAAAAAGAATTAGAGTCATTGTCAGGATCCGGGTGTTCTGCGGCATCGCGTCGGGCGGCGCATGCGCAGAACACCCACTCTCTCTACCCGGCGGGCGGTAGGACCTGGCCGCGCATGGCAGCGGCGGGGTTCGCGCATGCGCACTCGGGATCACGGACGCGCGCCTGGCACCAATGACAGCGGGAGGCGGGCTATTTAAACGCAGGAACAGGTATGTTAGTTGCCGTTTGGTCTTGTATCCTGTGTCCTGTATCCTGTTCCTGTGTTGCTGTATACTCCGTTGCCGACCTCTGCTTGTTCCTGATCCTGCTCTCTCCTGTTTGACCCCTGGCTTGCCTGACTACTCTTCTGTCTGATCCCTGGTACTGTATTTGCCCGCACCCTGCTGAACCTGGCTTGTGACCTGACCATTCTTAGCTCGCTCCTCTGTACCTTGTTGCCCGCATAATACCGACCGGCCTGTCTGACCACGCATACCGTATCCATCCATCCATCCATCCATCCGGTTTGGGTCAGACCTGTGTATCTGTCTGCCTCTTCCAAGTAGATTCCGTTCCTGCACTCCCCTGTCAGTATTCTCTACCACCGCAGGACGCATTCGGGGGTCGCGACCTGGTTTCAGTCTGCACCAAGTCCATCCCCACCATCAGGGGCCATGGTGAACAGCAGGCTGAGACTTAGACCCCGCGCCCTGGGAGCGTCCGTGCGGTGGGCTGCTAGAGACTCTGCCAGGCGGCATAACAGTCATCATCCAGATACAGAAAGAGAAAGAATAATGTAAATGAAAAAAGGTGCGAGTTTATATCACGTTAATGAGTTTTCGTTATCATTGAAGGACACACAGGAAAGTAGAAGAGTCTTATGGGACTATACTGCCTTGAAATCCTCCATTAGACGGCAGTATAACCCAACTGCCTCCAATCAAGTGAATCCTGTGCCCCACTAATGAACCATTCCAAGTATTGAAGCTTATTAAAGCGGAGTTCCACCTGAATAAAATAAAAAAAAAAGTCAGCAGCTACAAAAACTGTAGCTGCTGACTTTTAAAATACAGTCACTTACCTGTCCCTCGGTCCAGCGGTGTCCTCACCACCGCTAGTTTCACACGTTGTCTTCTCTCCCTGGTGCTGGCATCTTCAGTGTAGGCACCTGGCTGTGACAGCTTGCGGCTTCACAGCCGGGTGCCCACTGAGCATGCGCTTTGTGAATGGCCCCGTAGTCTTCTGGGACCTGTCACGTGTCCCAGAAGACTAAGGGGAGGGAGGGGACAACTTCCACTTTCAATTGCAGCAGAAGTGGGAGTGGGTACCTGTCAAATTCAGGTTCCCATTCCCTCCCCCCCCACCCCCTGCCGCTCCCCAAAAGGTGCCAATCCTTAATGGGGAGCAAGGGACAAAGGCTTAGGCGGAACTACTCCTTTTGGGTGGAGATCTGCTTTACCCACTTCCAGACCGGACACTTTTACCCCCTTCCTGTCCAGGGCAATTTTCAGCTTTCAGCGCTATCACACTTTGAATGACAATTGCGCAGTCATGCAACACTGTACCCAAATTAATTTTTTACCATTTTTTTTGAGACAGATAAAGCTTTATTTTGGTGGTATTTATTCACTGCTGGGATTTTTATTTTTTTTGCTATGTAAATGAAAATGTCCAAAAATTTTGAACAAAAGTGTTTTTTTAATAAAATTTTGCAAATAAATAATATTTCATCATAAATCTTTGCCAAAATGTATTCCGTTATCTTTTTAGAAAAAAAAAAAAAATTAGTTTATAACCAAAAATTATAATTTTTAAACATTTTTATTTTTTTTTTTATATTATTTTATTTTATTTTTTTTACATACTGTCACCCTAGCAGTACAGTGTCACCATGGTGACACTGTACAACTTGTGGGGGGTGATTATTTTATTTTTTTACACCGATTACTTTTACACCCATATAGGATGTAAAATCAATCATTTCTCTTTCTCTCTGTCTGCATTCTTGCACTCATTGAGAAGTACTGAGTGAGCTGTGATTGGCACAGCTTGTCACATGGTACAAGGCTGTTGTGAATAGCCTTGTACCATGTGACCTCTGTAATCATTCACAGATTTCACACGTAGTAAGCAATGATGTCACAAGTGACATCTTGCTTACTACTTTGCATGTGATCACTGATTGGCCAATCAGTGATCACATGATCGGGACCTCGTACAGAGGTCCCGTCCAACGATCGGTGTTTCACTGTGTCCGGAGGACACAGCGGGCACCGGATCGCGGTGCTGCGCGCTCCCAGGGAGCGCGCACAAGCAGGGTGCGGGGAGGCCGTTCATAAACGGCCACTCGACCCTGCACTGCCACCGTCCGGCCGTTTACATGCAACGGCCGGACGGGAAGTGGTTAAGGCACAAAGATCAGCTGATCATAGACAACTGGGTTATACTGCCGTCTACAGGAGGATCTAAAGGCAGTATAATCCATAAGTTGTTTCTACATTCCTGTGTCCTTCAACGGATGATAAAGAACACTTGTTAAAGGGACACTGGATTAAACGTATGTAAAATTGGGTTATAATGCCACCTACAGGGTGATTTGGAGGCAGTAGAACCCATATGTCAGACTATTCTAGAATCCTGTGCCCCCCCAAAAAACAATAGGCAGGCAGCAGTATTACCCAACTGTCTTATATCAGCTGTGGCTGTAAACCCTGACATATACCCAGTGAAGTGACTGGCCTCAGATGATACAGATACTACAACATAAGTTGCATCTGTTTATCTGCAGCCCTCTCTCCTCTACATCCCTTCGAAGTGCTCAATGTATTTCATATATTATGTATATTCATAAATGCTCAATAATTATCATTCTGATAGCAGAGGAAGGAGACAGTGGACAGAAATTATACTTAGTGCTCTAGACTGAGACAAGTACACACTATAGAGGAATGTGCTTTGTTCATATTTCATGTCTAAAGTGGACAACCACTTTAAAGCGGAGTTCCACTCAAAAGCAGAAGCTCAGCTATTTGCCTCCTTCCCCTCTCCACTGTCATATTTGGCACCTTTTGAGGTAGGGTGGAGTGGATACCTGCCGCAGTCTCCTGGTAACGTTCACAGGTCCCAGAAAACTGCTGGACCAATCAGGATGCACAGTGCAACTCGCACATGGGTAGTGGGCACCAGGCTGTGAAGCCGCAAGCTGTCACAGCCTGGTGCCCACAGTTGTGATGCCGGCACCAGGAAGGAGAGAAGGGACGGCGCGGGTGAGGACATCGCTGGACTCCGGGATAGGCAAGCGTGTGTTTATTAAAAGTCAGCAGATACAGATTTCGTAGCTTTTGACTTTTAATAAAACACAAAAACGGCTGGGACTCCACTTTAATGAATAAAACAGATTTTTTTGGCAAGCACAAAAACCTTTTTTATGGTTTATTAAAGCAAAGTTCCACCCAAAGAGGAAAGTTCCGCTTTGATGCTTTGGTCTCCGCTCTCCATGGCACCTTTGGGAAGCGGGTATCCGATTTTGACAGGTACCCATTCCCACTTCCGGTGCGATCGCCTAGCTGATCGGAAGCGGAAGTTGTCCTCCCCGTAGTCTCGTGAGATACGACAGGTCCCAGAAGACAAAGGGGCCATTCACAAAGCGCAGCACTTCTCGCGCATGCGCAGTGGGCACCCGGCTGTGAAGCCGCAAGCTGTCACAGCCGGGTGCCAACATTGAAGATGCCGGTGCTGGGTAGAGAAGACGGCCGGTGGAATCAGCCGTGGTGAGGACGCCGCTGCACCAAGGGACAGGTAAAGGTCTGTATTTTAAAAGTCAGCAGCTACAGTTTTTGTAGCTGCTGACTTTTTTTTTTCCCAGCTGGAACTCCGCTTTAAGGGACACAGGATTCGGTTGATCTTCAACGACTGGGTTATACCACCACCTACAGGAAGATTTGAAGGCAGCATAACCCAAATCTCAGACTACAATCCTGTGGACAAGAAAGAAAGCTCATTAAAAGGACACTAGATTCAGTTGATTCAAGACAGCTGGGTTATACTGCCGCATGCAGGAGCATTGGGATGGAGTACAGCTCACCTATCCAACTACTCTGCAATCCCGTGGCCCTTGATGGGCAATAAAGAAAGCTCATTAGAAGGACACAGGATTTTTTATTCTTGTTCAACTGGGTTATACTGCCGCCTGCAGGAGGATACGAAAGCAGTATAATCCATAAGTCACTGACCTGAACTAACGCATGTATGGTGTAAAGCATACTTTACCAGCAAAGGTGTGAAGAGGGCCAGAAACAGGCAAGGTTTTCTCTAGCCTGTTCTGGACCCTTTTTCGATGGAGAGCTGGCCCCCTCCTGAAAATACCACTTTCCTGGCTGTATATAGGAAATCTCTACAATAGGGACAGAATCTGGAGTAAAAAGAGTGAAAGGTTAAACACCATCTGCCATGTTTTTACCTTCCCGGTGACCCCCATCCTTTCAATGGGGGGGGGGGGGGGATTCTCCCCAATGGAATCATGGGCAGCAATAAAAAACTGACAGATGTTACCATCTTCCCCCCAATTGGCAGCTTTGTTGGTCCTACAGCCAGAAAGTTCTCCTGCATCAGCCAGGCTCAGGGTCTGCAGCCCTTTGGTGAATAGCCCCCCCTTACTCGACACATTCCTCTCACACTGCATGGAGCTCCACGTCATGTCAATTACGGGGTCATCCCACCCCCAGAGTGACCGCTCCTGTGACCCCACTGGCAGCAACTGTCATTGACCCCCCCCCCCACCCAGGGTCCTTACACAGAGTTGGGAAAGGCTCGTGGCTAGCTGCCGAGTTAACCCCTTCACAACTAGAAGGGTATTTGCTGCCTTTGCAACCAAAGGATCCTTTGACTTTAAAGCAGAACTCCAGACAGGTATCAAAGACAATGTAGCTCTGTAGTCATGAATAGATCATTAAATGTACTTTTTATACACAAGCAGTGTAAGTACCCAATAGTGACCTGGTATCAGCCTCTTGTGGTTTTTGTGCAGCAGAGCTCAGACTGGAGGGAAGGAAAAAGCATTACAATGAGCCCATTAATTCAAGAAGAATGCTGATAGGAGGAGAGAGCAAAGTTACAGAGAGATGAGCTCATCACTGTGCTGCTTCTCCTTTCACTGTTCGTTCACAGACCATGATGAACTGGGCTCAGAGGAAGTGGGTTAATTTATGCTGGCATTAAAGGTCAACCTCAGCAAACAAAAGCATTACAATGAGCCCATTAATTCAAGAAGAATGCTGATAGGAGGAGAGAGCAAAGTTACAGAGAGAGGAGCTCATCACTGTGCTGCTTCTCCTTTCACTGTTCGTTCACAGACCATGATGACCTGGGCTCAGAGGAAGTGGGTTAATTTATGCTGGCCTTAAAGGTCAACCTCAGCAAACAGATTAGCCATCAATTAATTCAAAGGGGCTAAAGAGTTGTGTTGTTTGAGAGGAACAGTAAAGTGCAACCCCTATGCAGAACTAACAAGCAGGCAGCCGAATCTGCCTATGTAATGATCAAGGCTTCCCCCACATACATACAATTACGAACTATACTTCGCTTCTTAAAGATCAACTCAAAGCAAACCGCTAAATGCACTGATTGAATACATATACCAAACACCTGTTTTACCTGCCAAAGGAGTTGTATTCAGGTCCATCCAGTCCTGAACTTTGCACAGCTCTGCAACACAGCACAGCTTTGGCAGGGCAAGAGACTTGATGGCTTTCTGCTGCAGTTCATTAACCCTTACAGGCCTTTTCCCTCTCCCAGCTTGTGACTGCAAGGAGAAGACGACTGGTGAGATCGCCCCTCGGTCACTCTGCTCTCTCTTCCTACCAGCATGTCCCCACACTGCAGTACAATTGACCGAACCTGGGAAAGCGCACCCAATTACGTGTCCTGGTGCATGTAGGTCATCAAAAAGAACCTGGAAGACAAAGTGGCCTTCTGATGACGCAGCAAGAGAAGATGGCGGCACAGGACCTGACTTGTGGCAGACGATTGGCATATTCCAACCGGACAATTCTGAATGCACGTCATCAGGGAGCCCGCTAGCTTTTCCTGGTCCTTGCGGCATGCTCACTGATGAAGTGCCACGGCGCACCAAGGTCACAAGCAAGGACCCTGAAGAGAGCTGCCCCCTAATAATGTGGCACAGCATATGCAGGTCATCAGCAAGAACCTGAAGAAAGAGAGGCCTCCTAATGACATGCTGCGGATCTAGAATCCAGAAGAGAAAGCGCCCCCTGCAGATGTGCTGTGGAGCATGGAGGTCAGCAGCAAAAACCCATAAGACCGTGCCCCCCTAACGACATGCTGTGGCATATGCAAGTCACTGGCAAGAAGCCAGAAGACAAAGCGCAACACACCCCTCCTTTCTAGATGTGCCGCTGCACATGGAGGTCATCAGCAAGAATCTGAGGAGAGAGGGGCCTCCTAATGACATGCTGCAAAACAACGAGGTCATCATCAAAAACTCAGGAGAGAGCCCCCCCCCCCCCTCATGATGTGCTGTGGAGCATAGAGGTCATCAGCAGGATCCCAGAAGAGAGTGGCCCCACGATAAGCCACAGCACTTGCAGGTCATCGGCAAGAACCCAGAAGAAAGGGTATCTCCCCCAATGACATGTAGCATGGAGGTCATTAGCAAGAACCCAAAATCATGAATGTCCCCCTGATGACAGGTAGTATAGAGGTCATCAGCAAGAACCCGGAGGAGAGTGACCCCGACAAGCCACAGCACTTGCTGGTCATCGACAAGAACCTGGAAGAAAGAGGGTATCTCCCCTAATGATGTGTAGCATGGAAGTCATTAGTAAGAACCCAGAATCGTGAATGTCCCCTTGATGGCAGGTTGCATAGAGGTCATCAGCAAGAATCCGAAGGAGAATGACCCCCTGACAAGCCACAGCACTTGCTGGTCATCAGCAAGAACCCGGAAGACAGAGAGGCCATGTCGTGGAACATGTAGGTCACCAGCAAGAACCCAAAAGAGAAAGCACCTCCCCTGATGACCTATAGCATGGAGGTCATCAGCAACAACCCAAAAGAGAAAGCACCTCCCCTGATGACCTATAGCATGGAGGTCATCAGCAACAACCCAAAAGAGAAAGCACCTCCCCTGATGACCTATAGCATGGAGGTCATCAGCAAGAACCCAAAAGAGAAAGCACCTCCCCTGATGACCTATAGCATGGAGGTCATCAGCAAGAACCCAAAAGAAAAAGCACCTCCCCTGATAGCATGGAGGTCATCAGCAAGAACCCAGAAGAGAAAGCACCTCCCCTGATGACCTATAGCATGGAGGTCATCAGCAAGAACCCAAAAGAGAAAGCACCTCCCCTGATGACCTATAGCATGGAGGTCATCAGCAAGAACCCAAAAGAGAAAGCACCTCCCCTGAGGACCTATAGCATGGAGGTCATCAGCAAGAACCCAAAAGAAAAAGCACCTCCCCTGATGACCTATAGCATGGAGGTCATCAGCAAGAACCCAAAATCGAGCGCACCCCCCTGGTGTCGCATTGCTTGCCAGTCTTCAGTAAGAACCCGAGAGACAGAGAGGCCCGTAATGACTCGGCTAAAGAAGATGATGGCACTGGACCTGGCTAATGGTAACTGATCAGCGGATCGCAACAGCACAACGCTGGATCTGCTGGACCCACAAGTATGTATTCTGAGGATAGCCCACCAAAACAGGTTAAAAAATAAATAAAAACACACACTTCGCTGTGAGGGTGAAGTTCCTCTTTAACGTTTGTCTGCTGTATCTGCCTGGGGTTCAGCTTTAAAGTACAATGGCTTCCCGTAAACTGTAAGCAATGTTCCTGCTTGCAATTAATGGGCCATCTTGGATCTCTCGGGGGCGAGGTCGAGCAGCTACGGCAGTCGGAGGATCTCGTTATCGTAGATTGTCCAGCTTGTAGGAAACTCTCGCTGCGAACAGCAACACAAAACGAGGATGGATGAGAGTTCCCCACCCTTTGTTCTCCTAAACATATCTTCCTGTCTGTGGCCAACCCACTAATTCCACCAAGCCGGCCGCATTTATCATCCTACCTAAAAAAAAAAAAAAAAAAAACCTTTTTTCCGAGGCTGCGGATTCCCCTTTAAGCCTCCAACGCCGGAGTGAGTTGAATCGGAGCGACGGTAACGATTAGCTGATATAAGCCGTCCCCTTCACAGGATAGCAGCTACGCATATCCTGCTTTACTGAGCGTTCACTAATCACAGATGGCGTGCGGATGGCCAGCCGGTTTAACCCATTCATCAGCCACTGTCACATCTTCCCACACACAGAGCACGCTGCGAGACCGGACAGACAGGCCAGGAAGTGTCACGCAGACCTTCAGGGTACGGATACTCCGTTCTGCTTGCACTGTGACGCCTTTAAAAAACAAAAAAACAAAACAAAAAACAAAAACAAACAAAAAAAAACAAACACACACCTTATTTTCTATGCGCATCAACACACATATGAGAATCAGGTTACTCTGGAGGCATTGCGATCCTTCAGATGCATTTAAAAAAAAAAAAGGATTCCCTTGGGGTCATCTTATGAGATCACGAAGGTCAAGGAAAACGGTTTTCATTTCCCTGAAATTTCAGCAAACGAAAGAAGATTTTGGCACCAATTCACCATCTTGGCGAAATACATGGGAAGATGAAAATTACAATGGTTTTAGAGGGTGCAATGGGCTTTAAATGGCTCCTGAGGGTTACGAGAGCTCACCTATCCTTGACCTGTTCCAATGGCAAAAAAAAAAAAAAAAAAAACGGCCTCTCGTTTGCCTCATTATTTAAAAAAAAGAAAACAAAAACAAGACAGGCAAAAAATTTAAATAAAAAGTTGAAAGCAATGGTGCACAAATCAATCAAATGCACTGGCATAAAAAGGTAAAAAATAAAAAAAAACACAAGAAAAAACGCTAGATGAAACAAAATAAAATATAAACCCCCGCAAAAGAAAAAAAAAAAAAAAGCTCTATAAAAGAAAAAAAATCATAGCAACAGCATAAAAATAAACAAAAACACAAAATTAAAAGCAATGGTGCAGAAATCAATCAAATGCACAGGCATAAAAAAAGGTAAAAATAAAAATAAAAAAAGCAAGAGAAAACGCTAAATGAAACAAAATAAAATATAACCCGCACAAAAAAAAAAAAAAAAAAAAAAAAAGCTCTATAAAAGAAAAAAATAGCAACAGCATAAAAATAAACAAAAACACAAAATTAAAAGCAATGGTGCAGAAATCAATCAAATGCACAGGCATAAAAAAGGTAAAAAAAAAAAATGCTAGATAAAACAAAATAAAATATAACCCCCACCAAAAAAAAAAAAAAAAACTCTATAAAAAGAAAAAAAATCATAGCAACAGCATAATAAAATAAACAAAAACACAAAAATAAAAACACGAACAATACAACTGTAAAAATGCTAAATAAATTAAAATAATGAATCAGTTTCTCCCCAACAAAGTCCCCTCTTCCCAGGGCCAGGAGGGGCATCCTGGCCCAAGATGCATAATACTGATCCATCGCGTCTGGTGTCCGTTCGCAGAACACCAGTTTAGAAAAAAGCTGCCCTAAATCAGCCTCTTAAAACGTTTTACTCAGCAGGAACCCTTCAAATACTTTTCATGGTTCTGGGTTCTGGGAACCCCTTCCTTTTGCACCTCATGCTTACATTGGCATGATCAATACATTGTAGATATAAAAATAAAAAGAACAGAAAATATGGAGTATTTAGTGATGTGGGACCTAGAGATGGAGGAGTTATGCCATCCAAAGCTCTAAAAAACCTCCGGGCTTCAGGACCAGAACAAAATGTATTAAGATTCAGAGATAACAAGTTTGTTTTCTCCACATCAGCTATAAACCCTGGAGCCCCTCATCATGTGCAGGTGAAGAACCTAGATGACACATATACACCATCCACAGTCCTACCACGAGATAAAATGGTCAATTCCCCACACTCTACGGGGTACTCCGATCATAATTTTATCTTACGATAATCTTCTCGTCACAATGTTTTCGTAGAAAGTAGCAGTATTTCTAGAACCAAAAACCTGCAGAATATTTTTTATAAATTGACTTTGGGATGAAGTTCCACTTTTACCAGATCATAGACACAATGTGAGTCACTTAATTTGGCAAAACTATATTAATAATTCTATTGTGGAAAGTAGCCAGCCCTGCAGTGGTTTCCGGCAGCCTTAGAGCCATGTCACATGGGTAGGATGGACAAGACGTCACCAGCAGCTGAATCACACGAAAAGCCCTCCACTTACCCCTATGGAATCTCTCTCTCTCACTGGCCCAGAATGCTGTTCTGCCAGGTAGCAAGGTAGTGGCTCCATAGAAACAGATAAGTGGCCCCTTAGCAATACGGTTGTTGCAAGTGATGGCCCTTAGGCTGCCCACAATACCATGCCGGCCAAGCTTGTAAAGGATCTTTTTTAAGAAAGATCTCTATAAAAAACGGTGATAACTTTGCTCTTGAAAAAAAAAAATTTTAAATACAAACGTGACGGTGCTAGATAATATGGGATGATTCCAGAGATATGGCATACAATGGTCCAATGATAGACAAGTGAATAGACCGTTCAACATTCTAAACCAGTGGTGGTCAAATTCCTTGATCAAGGGGCCTAAAGTGTGGAATCTACCATTGCCAAGGGGTCACACATAATATTCAGTGAATGTAATGCTTCAGAAAGCGGTCAGAGACTGCAGCCATCCAACAGGAGATGGTCAAAGATTATGGGCATGATACAAGAGATGGTCAGGGACTACAGACAAGCAGCATAAGATAGTCAAAGACAATGGGCATGCTACGAGTGATGGTTAACAGGAGATGGTAAAAGACTATGGGTATGCTACAAGAGATGGTCAGGGACTACAGACAAATAGCATAAGATAGGCAGTCTACAGATTTGCTACAAGAGATGGCCAACAGGAGATGGTCAAAAACTACGGGCTTGCTACAAGAGACGGTCAACAGGAGATGGTCAAAAAGTACAGGCTTGCTACAAGAGACGGTCAACAGGAGATGGTAAAAAAACCACAGGCTTACTACAAGGAGACAGTCAATCGGAGCTGGTCAAAAACTACAGGCTTGCTTTAAGATCATCAAAAGGAGATGGTCAAAAAGTATGGGCTTGCTACAAGAGATGGTCAACAGGAGATGATCAAAAAACTATGGGCTTGCTTTAAGATCATCAAAAGGAGATGGTAAAAAAGTATGGGCTTGCTACAAGAGATGGTCAACAGGAGATGGTCAAAAAACTACGGGCTTGCTTTAAGATCATCAAAAAGGAGATGGTCAAAAAGTATGGGCTTGCTACAAGAGATGGTCAACAGGAGATGGTCAAAAAACTACGGGCTTGCTTTAAGATCATCAAAAGGAGATGGTCAAAAAGTATGGGCTTGCTACAAGAGATGGTCAAAAAACTACAGGCTTGCTTTAAGATCATCAAAAGAAGATGGTCAAAAAGTATGGGCTTGCTACAAGAGATAGTCAACAGGAGATGGTCAAAAAACTACGGGCTTGCTTTAAGATCATCAAAAGGAGATGGTCAAAAAGTATGGGCTTGCTACAAGAGATGGTCAACAGGAGATGGTCAAAAAACTACGGGCTTGCTCCAAGAGATGGTCAGAGACTGCAGAAAAGCAGCATAATATAGTCAAAGACAAGAAGGTTACAAAAGATCAGAGACTGCAAACAAGCAACATAAAATGGTCAAAGACTATAGGCATTCTACAAAAGAGCATCAGAGACTGTAGGCAAGCTTCATAAGATGGTCAGACTATAGAGATGGCCAGAGACTGCAACCATGCTATAGGAATTGTTGGGAGACAGGGGACATGCTTAGACTGCTGACATATTATGGGACTGCTAGAGATCACTGCTATTACAGAATAGAGAAACACAGCCTACTATTTCCAGGGGCACTGAGGGCCAAATAGAATGTGCCAAGGGGGCATATGCTATCCTTGGGTTTCAGGTTTGACCCCAGGGTTCTAAACCAAAACAGAAAATCGAATGAAACAACACTATCAGTTGAGACATTTTAGATCGATATCAACCTTCATTTTGATCCTTTATGCCATAAAAACTAAAAATTAGTCACTTCAATGCAATTATATTTTTAATCAAATGCTGATAAATCTGTGAAAACTGCCAAGTGTCCAGCACTAGAGATGGAAAAAAAAAAAACCAGTGAGACACAACCAACAGTGATCAATCCAAACGCAAGAGATCACTTCTGGCCACATATACACTATATTGCCAAAAAGTATTGGGACACCCTTCAAAATCATTTGATTCAGGGATTCCAATCACCTCCATGGTTACAGGTGTATAAAATCATCACCTAGGCATGCAGACTGCTTCTACAAACATTTGCAAAAGAATGGGTCGCTCTCAGGAGCTCAGTGAACTCAAGCGTGGTCCCGTGATAGGTGGTCACCTGTGCAATAAGTCCATCCGTGACATTTCCTGGTTACTAAATATTCCACGGTCAACGGTTAGTGGGATTATAACAAAATTGAAGCAACTGGGAACAATAACTCAGCCATGGCCATGAAGTGGTAGGCCACGTAAAATAACAGAGCAGGGTCAACGCATGCTGAAGCACACAGAAGTCGCCAACTGTCTGCAGAGTTAATAGCTAAAGACCTCCAAACTTGGTGTGGCCTACAGCACAACAGTACGTAGAGAGCTTCATGGAATGGGTTTCCATGGCTGAACAGCTGCATCCAAGCCTTACATCCCCAAGTGCAATGCAATGCAAAGCATCGGATGCCGTGGTGTAAAGCTCGCCGCCATTGGAATCTAGAGCAGTAGAGACGTGTTCTCTGGAGTGACCAATCACGCTTCTCTGTCTGGCAATCCAATGGATGTGTCTGGGTTTGGTGGTTGCCAGAGGAACGGTGCTTGCCTGACTGCAATGTGCCAAGTGTAAAGTTTGGTGGATTTTGGTGTGGGATTGTTTTTCAGGGTTTGGAACTCTTTAAGGTGTCCTCATACCAAGACATTTTGGACAATTTCATGCTCCCAACTTTGTGGGAACAGTTTGGGGATGGCCCCTTCCTGTTCCAACACGACTGCACACCAGTGCACAAAGCAAGATCCATAAAGACATGGATGAGTGAGTTTGGGGTGGAGGAACTTGACTGGCCTGCACAGAGTCCTGACCTCAACCTGATAGAAAACCTTTGTAATGAATTAGAGTGGAGACTGCGAGCCAGGCCCTCTCTTCCATCATCAGTGCCGGACCTCACAAATGAGCTTCTGGAAGAATGGTCAAACCTTCCCATAGACACCCTCCTAAACCTTGTGGACGGCCTTCCCAGAAGAGGTGAAGCTGTTATAACTGCAAAGGGTGGGGTCAACTCAATATTGAACCCTACGGACTAAGACTGGGGGGCCCATTAAAGTTCATGTCCGTGTAAAGGCAGGCCGACCAATACTTTTGGCAATATAATGTGGGGATCTCTATACTGATATGGATGGGTATTGTGTTAGGAACGTAAGGGTGCCCCATCGTTTGATAGAAATGAAAATTAACCTACAGAGGACTTGATTCAAAAGACACTCCAAACATCAAAGAGAAAAAAATGATGCAGCAGGCTGATCCAGTTTGCTGAAATTTCATTGCAGCAACTCAAAATGGTATTCATTAGCTTGTATGGCCCCCACGTGCTTGTATGCATGCCTGACAATGTTGTGGCATGCTCCTAATGAGATGACGGATGGTATCCTGGGGTATTTCTTTCCAGATCTGGACCAGGGCATCACTGCAACCTGGCGGTGTCGGATGGACCGAGACACTATATCCCAGAGGTGTTTTATTGGATTTAGGTCAGGCCAGCGTGGGGGCCATTCAATGGCATCGATTCCTTCATCCTCCAGGAACTGCCTGTATACTCTCATCACATGAGACCGGGCATTGTCGTGCACCAGGAGGAACCCAGGACCCCCTGCACCAGCGTAGGGTCCGACAATGGGTCCAAGGATTTAATCCCGATAGCTAATGGCAGTCAGGGTGCCATTGTCTAACCTGTAGAGGTCTGTGCGTCCCTCCATGGATATGCCTCCCCAGACCATCACTGACCCACCACCAAAACGGTCATGCCGAATGAGGTTACAGGCAGCAGAACGTTCTCCACGGCTTCTCCAGACCCTTTCACGTCTGTCACATGTGCTCAGGGTGAACTTGCTCTCATCTGTGAAAAGCACAGGGTGCCAGTGGCGGACCTGCCAATTCTGTTGTCCAATGGCAAATGCCAATCGAGCTCTATGGTGACGGGAAGTGAGCACAGGGCCTACTAGAGGACGTTGGGCCCTCAGGTCACCCTTATGAAGTCTGTTTCTGATTGTTTTGTCAGAGACATTCACACCAGTGGCCTGCTGGAGGTCATTTTTTAGGGCTCCCGGCAGTGCTCATCCTGTTCCTCCATGCACAAAGGAGAAGATACCAGTCCTGATGATGGGTTAAGGACCTTCTACGGGCTTGTCCAGCTCTTCAAAAAAAAAACAAAAAAACAAAAAACACATACAACACACTATAGGCAACTTCATCAAATTTGGGGCAATTGGTATTCCATCTCCTTGCAGCCGCCTTATTAAGTCGGCAATTGCTTGGCAATGTTGACAAAAGTTAGAGCTGAGCATTCAGTCGTTCTATCAAATTGCAGAGTTATGGACAGTTGACTTTTAGATGTCAGCTAATGGATATTTAGGGGAGGTATATAACCTTAGAGTAAACCTGCCACTTAGGTCTTCCAGGGCAAATAACAGGTTCTATTTAAATCCCACCTCCTCTGCTATTAATAGTTTCCTTCCTCATGCTTCTCTTCCGACTCAATCCTCAGAGCCTCTGGAAATACCCAGCACTTCTGGATATAGGGGAGCATGTGACCTCCCCTTACCCCCATGCGACCTTCTCCCCTTACTCCCACGGGAACAGCCCCCCTTACCCCCACGTGACCATCTCCCCTTACTCCCATGGGAAGAGCCCCCCCTTACCCCCATGGGAACAGACCCCTCATGGGAACAGCCCCCCTTACCTCCTCTATGCAGTGTGCGTGAGGGTAAGGGGTAGGTCTTTAGACTTGTGTAAGTTCCAACAGGGACCTTACACAGGGCTTTCAATTGAAAACAGCAGAAGGGGAGCTGAATGGAGAATAGTCATGGGGGGAAAAAAAACCCCCATCTATGAAGGGCAGAGGACATGGCCTATGAAGAGATTCTGTTACTTTGCACTGCATAAGTGACAGGTTCACTTTAAAGCTAAAATACCCAAAGTAGTGGAGCCCCCCCACCTGCACTGCTAGGGTTAAAGCTTGCTTTTATCTAGGTTTCTATTAAAAAGCACTTGCCTTATCCATAGCTCTGCCATCGGCAGCTGGCCTCCTCCTCTTCCCTCCGATGCTCGGGGCTGAGAGCATCCCTCGGTGTTCTCACTTACAATGCAGGACTGTTGGTTCTACATTGTACATGATGAGGTCCAAGTGCCAAAGAGAAGCAGCTTCGGGAACGGTTGTAGGGAAGAGGAGGTGGCCTGCGGTAACAAGGAAAGTAGAGGGTTCACTAGACAAAAATAAGCATTTCATCCTTGCAGCACCAAGGGAGCCCCAACCTTCCAAGGACATTGGTGGGAAGACTTCAACGCTGCAGGATCCCAAGTCCCCCCCCCCCTTCCCCCTGCCTCGGCCATGATGAAAAGCTCCCTCCCTTCCTCAGGGATTCCTAATTAATGGACTGGAAAAGAAGGGAGAGGAGCAATAACACCCCAAGGTAGAGTGGAGACAGAACCTTTAGGCTCCATTCACACCTCCACTTTGTGTGAATGTGCGTTTTTGTTTGCGTGACACTCACAGGGTAGCCCATTCATTTGAATGGGCTGCTCTATGCGCCAAAAGAAGCTCCTGTACCTTTTTAGGTACCCTGTACAAAAACGACTATTCAATCCTTGCAGCGCCAACGGAGTTCCACCACTTTAAATGTTCTCCAGAGTTCATTTACCCAAAGGACATTGGTGGCAACACCTCTGCTGGGGATCCCAAGTCGCCCCACCTGTCTCGGCCATGATGAAAACCTCCCAACCCTTCCTCAGGGATTCTCAGTTAAAGTCAACAGGGAAGAGAGAACACCCCAAGGCCGGCAGGACGGATCACAAGTCAACCAAAATGTCACTTTCCGAGGAGTGGTGGGGGAGGAAGCGGCTTCTTCTTGGAGCAGTCACAAGGAGAAGGAAGCCTGTGGGAGTGAGGAACAAAGTGAAGGTACCCAACACAAAAATAAAGACATTTAACCCTTGCAGTGCCAAGGGAGCCCACCACTTGTCCCCAGAGTTCAGCTTTAAACTATGCAAGGGCATTGGTGGCAAGACCAAGTCTTCCCACCTGTCTCGGCCATGATGAAAAGCTCCCTCCCTTCTTCGGGGATTCCTAATTAATGGATTGGGAAAGAAAGGAGAGAAGCGAGAACACCCCAAGGTAGAGTGGAGACAGAACCTTTAGGCTCCATTCACTCCTCCACTTTGTGTGAACGTGCGTTTTTGTTTGCGTGACACTCACAGGGTAGCCCATTCATTCGAATGGGCTGCTCTATTTGCCAAAAGAAGCTCCTGTACCTTTTTTGGTACCCTGTACAAAAACGACTATTCAATCCTTGCAGGAGCTCCACCACTTTGAATGTTCTCCAGAGTTCATTTACCCAAAGGACATTGGTGGCAAGACCTCTGGGGGGGGATCCCAAGTCGCCCCACCTGTCTCGGCCATGGTGAAAACCTCCCAACCCCTCCTCTGGGATTCTCAGTTAAGTCAACAGGGAAGAGAGAACACCCCAAGTCCGGCAGGACGGATCACAAGTCAACCAAAATGTCACTTTCCGAAGAGTGGTGGGGGAGGAAGCGGCTTCTTCGTGGAGCAGTCACACAGAGAAGGAAGCCTGTGGGAGTGAGGAACAAAGTGAAGGTACCCAACACAAAAATAAAGAAATTTAACCCTTGCAGCGCCGAGGGAGCCCCACCACTTGTCCCCAGAGTTCAGCTTTAAACTATGCAAGGACATTGGTGGCAAGACCAAGTCTTCCCACCTGTCTCGGCCATGATGAAAAGCTCCCATTCTTCCTCGGGGATTCCTAATTAATGAACTGGGAAAGAAAGGAGAGGAGCTAGAACATCCCGAGGTAGAGTGGAGACAAAACCTTTAGGCTCCATTCACACCTCCACTTTGTGTGAACATGCGTTTTTGTTTGCGTGACACTCACAGGGTAGCCCATTCATTTGAATGGGCTGCTCTATGCGCCAAAAGCAGCTCCTGTACCTTTTAAGGTACCCTGTACAAAAACGACTATTCAATCCTTGCAGCGCCAACGGAGCTCCACCACTTTGAATGTTCTCCAGAGTTCATTTACCCAAAGGACATTGGTGGCAAGACCTCTGGGGGGGATCCCAAGTCGCCCCACTTGTCTCGGCCATGATGAAAACTTCCCAACCCCTCCTCGGGGATTCTCGGTTAAGTCAACAGGGAAGAGAGAACACCCCAAGGCCGGCAGGACGGATCACAAGTCAACCAAAATCTCACTTTCCTAAGAGTGGTGGGAGAGGAAGCGGCTTCTTCGTGGAGCAGTCACAAGGAGAAGGAAGCCTGTGGGAGTGAGGAACAAAGTGAAGGTACCCAACACAAAAATAAAGAAATTTAACCCTTGCAGCGCCGAGGGAGCCCCACCACTTGTCCCCAGAGTTCAGCTTTAAACTATGCAAGGACATTGGTGGCAAGACCAAGTCTTCCCACCTGTCTCGGCCATGATGAAAAGCTCCCTCCCTTCCTCAGGGATTCCTAATTAATGGGGGGGGGGGGGGAGAGAGAGAGAAAGAGGAGAGAGAGAATGAGAGAACACCCCAAGGTAAGCGGGCACGGAACCTTTAAAGAAGCCGGCGGGGGACGACATCACAAGTCTCAACCGAAATACCACTTCCCGACGGACTGATGCTTTTAACGAGCCGGTACAAAGGGCACTTTCCACGAAGTCGGCTCTCCGAGGAGAAGGATTTCCCGATTTAATAAATCAGGATCCCGAGGGAACAGGACAGACGTGCTCCCCGAATATCCGATAAATGACAGTCGCTATTTTTACAGCGCCGACGCTCCGAGGCGATTGTGAAATGGGCGGCGACCCGCAGACGCAAACAAACACAATCCACATGAACGCACCTCGTGTGGCCCCTGCAAGCCGGGAGACGCTACTGGCAGCGCGGCGGCCCCCCCTGTGGCGGATTAACCTCTTCGGCGCTTCCGAGGCCGTGGCGGCGTTAAGGCTCAGGCAAGGTCGGCGCCAGGCACGCATCGCGGAGACAGAACATGTGCGCTGAGCTTTTCCTTCCTCCAGTGTGATAACATTCCCTCCTTAGCAGAAGCTCCGCCACCGCCACCTCCTCCCTCCCTATTTATCTCGCTCGCACAAACCCTCACAGGACACACCAAACCCCCCCCCCCCCCCCCACCACCACCATCCCCACCCCCACCCTTCCCCGCTCGCAAACTGAAAGCAGATTTCGTCACCGTCGAACAAATGAAACTGTCAAATCTTTGCCATAAATGACGTTGCACGGAGATGGAGACATAATTGAATGTTTCAGTGTGGCTCGTCAGGATGTATTTGTTGCATAAGCCAAAAAAAAAAAAAAAAAAAAAAGAAAAAAAAAAGCCAAATGACGCGGAACGCGGAGGCTGATAAGTCGGATGGCACTGCAGACATTCAATCACACCGACGCTGTAGTCCCCAGTATGTGAAATGAGGCTCTGTTCACACCGCTGCAACGACGTGTACATAGAGATGGGCATTTTTTCCTATTTATTTTTAAATATGCAATTAAAAAGCAAAAAAAAATTTAATGCAATTAGAAAAAAAAAAAAAACCTGAAAATTAAAAGCATTGAAAAAAAAAAAAATTAATGCAATTAGAAAAAAAAGAAAAAAAAAAACCTGAAAATTAAAAGCATTGAAAAAAAAAATTTAATACAATTAGAGAAAAAAAAAAACCTGTATTAAATTTTTTTTTCAATGCTTTTAATTTTCGGGGTTTTTTTTTCTTTTTTTTCTAATTTCATTAATTTTTTTTTTCAATGCTTTTTAATTTCCAGGTTTTTTTTTTTTTTTCTTAGTGCATTAAATTTTTTATTTCCAATGCTTTTTCAGGTTTTTTTTTCTTTTTTTTTCTTATTGCATTAATTTTTTTTTTTACAATGCTTTTTAATTTCCAGGTTTTTTTTTTTTTCTTAGTGCATTAAATTTTTTTTTTCAATGCTTTGAATTTTCAGGGTTTTTTTCTTTTTTATTGCATTACATTTTTTTTTTTCAATGCTTTTAAGTTTCAGGTTTTTTGGTTTTTTTTTTCTCTAATTGTATTAAATTTTTTTTTTCAATGCTTTTAATTTTCAATTAGAAAAAAAAAAAAAACCTGAAACTTAAAAGCATTGAAAAAAAAAATGTAATGCAATAAAAAAGAAAAAAAACCCTGAAAATTCAAAGCATTGAAAAAAAAAATTAATGCAATAAGAAAAAAAAAAAAACCTGAAAATTAAAAAGCATTGAAAAAAAAAAAAATTAATGCACTAAGACAAAAAAAAAAAAAAAACCTGGAAATTAAAAAGAATTGTAAAAAAAAATTAATGCAATAAGAAAAAAAAAGAAAAAAAAACCTGAAAAAAGCATTGAAAATAAAAAATTTAATGCACTAAAAAAAAAGAAAAAAAAAAAAAACCTGGAAATTAAAAAGCATTGAAAAAAAAAAAAATTTATGAAATTAGAAAAAAAAAGAAAAAAGAAAACCTGAAAATTAAAAGCATTGAAAAAAAAAATTAAATGCAATTAAAAAAAAAAAAAAACTACAAATTAAAAGCTTAAAAAAATATATAGATTTTTTTTTTCTTAAAAGCTTTTTAGAGCATTTTGTACATTCAACTAAAAGCAAAAAAAAAAAATGTAATTTAAATGGAATAATAATTTTTTTTTTGTTTTTTTTAAACGGCTTATAGAGCAATCTTTTTTTTTTTTTTAACATGCACTTAAGAAGCAAAAAAAAAAGTAGCGCCACCTTTGGCTACGCTATATACAGAATAGCTGTCCACACCTTCTCAACATCCCTACTGGACGGCAAGGACCGCCCATCACAATCATGGGCCAATCGAGAGGCCTGGAAGGTAGATGCGGCCAGGCACCACCTACACATCACTGCGCATTGGAATTGCAGATAAAATCCTAAGGCCCCATTCACACCCAAGCTTTTCATGAACGAGTGTAAAACTGCGTGGTAAACGCGTCGCTCACGAGGTGCCACTTTTGATAATAGCACCCCAGACGCGGCAAGCAGACACGCTTTTTTTTATGTGTTTAAATGCGCAAGAAACGTATAAAACCTCGCGCTTACAAACGATACAGGAGCTACTATGCTGCATTTGTTGCATGCAGGATAGCCCATTGAGCAAAGCGTGTACAAACGCGCGATGCGCAACCGCCCGTGGCATAGCGTGAACGAGGACATACTGAATAATTGCGTGTCAAAGACAACAGCCTTTATTTAAAAATAAAAAGGACCGGATTCTTTTATCTTTTGATGTATTTCAGTGTTGCTGATCTTCTGCAGCCTCTTTGCAGCTACTTCATGTGGCTGCATGGCGTTTCTCAGCGCGGGTTTCCTGATGGTGACAACAGTGGACCATGCCTGTGTGATGTTTTTTGCGACGGCCACTTGTAGTCTCTATTGGAAGCCTGTGTGACAACAGAGGAGCAGGGTTGGGAAGCGGGGACAGCGCGTTGTCACCCTGTAACAGGAAGTGCCTGAACAAGGACCAGGGTCACCAGCTTCAGAATTAAAAAAAAAAAAAAAAAATAATACAGAAATGGCATTAACATGATAAAACTTTAGTTGAGTGATCGGGTTTACATCTGCTTTAAAGCGAAACTCCGGACCGAAAAAAAACTAATTTGAAAATATTCCTCAACAGCCACAAAAGGATATACAGTAAATCCATTTTATTTGCACCAAATGCCTTCGCAACCCCAGATATTACCTTGTAAAAGTGACTCCATCACTGTGCTGTATGGAGAGCAGAGCTGTGGGAGGGGCCCAGCAGGCTCCACCTACTACAAGCTACCTGCAGAAAACTACAGTGGGAGGGCGGAGCTTAGACCAGGCAGCAAATGCCTTCACAACCCCAGATATTACCTTGTAAAAGTGACACCATCACTGTGCTGTATGGAGAGCAGAGCTGTGGGAGGGGCCAGCAGGCTCCACCTACTACAGGCTGTCTGCAGAAAACTACAGTGGGAGGGCGGAGCTTAGACCAGTCACCCTGCACAAGGAGAGAGCAGCAATGACTGGTCTTTATTACAGGATGAAAAAGTCTCACACTGGACAGATCTGTTAGTACAGGGGTGTCAAACTGGCGGCACTCCAGCGGAACTACAAGTCCCATCATGCCTCTGCCTTTGGGAGGCATGCTTGTAACGGTCAGCCCTGCAATGCCTCATGGGACTTGTAGTTCAGCAACAGCTGGAGGGCTGCCAGTTTGACACCCGTGTTAGAAATACACAAAGCGCGCGTCAAGATTCATGGTGAATGGATTTAGAGAATATTTACTAAGAGTTCGAATTAAAAAATGAACCGAACCAATAATTACCTCGGCTACATTTATTCGCTCATTCCCTCTAGCGTTCTCTAGAGTTCAGGGGCGTGGACATTTTTTTTAAGAAATTACATATCCAAGGACTAAATCAGGGTTCCAGTCTACTTGTCCCTCATGACAATCTGCTTGTCCTGATAAAAAAAAATATAATATATATATATATATATATATATATATATATATTTTTTTTTTTTTTTTTTTTAATTTATTTAATATATATATATATATATATATATATATATATATATATATTAAATAAATTAAAAAAAAAAAAAAAAAAAATATATATATATATATATATATTATTTTTTTTTTTTTTTTTGTCAGGATATAAAATATGAAGGGTTGTTGTTTTTTTTTTTTAGGCAGAGGTGCGTTTAGGAATGTCTGGGGCTTTTAAAACAAAAAAGGGCCAATCAGTGATCACATGATCGGGACCTCGTACAGAGGTCCCGTCTGACGATCGGTGTTCCACAGCGGGCACCGGATCGCGGTGTTGCGCGCTTCCAGGGAGTGCGCACAAGCAGTGTGCAGGGAGGCAGTTTATAAACGGCCACCTGACCCTGCACTGCCACCGTCTGGCCGTTTATATACAACGGCCGGATGGAAGGTGGTAAAAAAAAAAAAAAAAAAGAAAAGAAAAAAAAATTAAAACAGTGTTCAACTAATTTTTTTTGATCACTTTTATTGCCGTCACAAGGAATCTAAACATCCCCTGTGACAGCAAAAAACATGTGACAGGTTCTCTTTATCAAGAGTTCTGGGATCAGCACTAAAAAGCATTTGATGACACAAGATCGATGTGATCGATGCGTTTCGTTTTTCAAAATGCCGCCATTTACATCTTCATCTCCTCCTGTTTCCTGCATCAGAGGAGGACAGAGCGGTTCCCATCTTTGCCCGCCTTTATGATCATCCAGTGGAAGCACCAGATGGGCGATGAGGTTTCAAGGTGCGACCGGACAGCTCACGCTCATAAAAGCGATCCAGTGGCTAGTTAGCCGCTCGAATTTCTTTTACAAGGGAGCCGACCGTCTGCTCGAATTCCTGCCGCTTGCCCGCAGCAGGGCTACATAGAAGGAAAAACCTCTTGCCCCGGTCCCGGGCATCGGGCTGTAGGAATCGCACATCCCTGAGAGTTGTTACATTGTATCTCGTTACAAAGATGTATATTTCCTATCGCTCCTACAACAACAAAAAAATTCGCTCAGAATAGACTATTGCCTACAGAACATTTGTTTTTTCCCCAACGCAAAAAATAAAAAAATGCAGATTCGCTGGAGGAAATAGGCTCCCTAATGTTTTTTTTTTCCTTGGTCCTCCTGCAAAGCCCCATTGATCCTGCCAGTGAACTCCACCCAACTTTCCTTAGGTGGACTTCAATTCAGGAGCAGTGCAGCAGCTTCCTGTCATGGAGTGACAACACTATTTCGGTACTCCCGAATTCAGAGCAGAGTTGTCACTCTCATGGAGGCGGGCTTGCTTGTTCCAGAGTAGAAGATGTTGCAGGGGGGTGTGGCTATCAGCAGTGTTCGCAGCTTGCCACACCCAGCCCTGCCCACTGCTTTCTGGATTGGCAGCTCTGCCTTTGATGCTGCAACCCTCCCACTGTCAGCTGCAGTGCCTGGGAGGGAGAGCGCGTGAGAATAAAATGGAGGATTCGGGTCAGTCGGGGGAGAATAAAGGAAGATTTGGGGTCTTGTACATCACACAGTACTTTTATTTGGGGCGTTAACCTGAAAAACACAGACTG
The DNA here is from genome assembly GCF_062004578.1 of Staurois parvus. Classification (NCBI taxonomy): domain Eukaryota; kingdom Metazoa; phylum Chordata; class Amphibia; order Anura; family Ranidae; genus Staurois; species Staurois parvus. The sequence goes on along the minus strand of NW_028321357.1, from coordinate 13,452 downwards.
GCCACTAGAAAAGGCGAATCGACAAATTTTTACAAAACAAAAAAAGTCTTCCTTTAAAAGCCGGTAATGGCCGTGGCTCGGCGCTACAACTCCGTCATTAGTCTATAGAGAAGTCGCCTTTATCTCTAACACGGATCAATAGCCAGAACACACGGGCCCCTGGTAAGCGATGTGGCAGCAGTCATCCCAGTCACCTCCTGACACCTCCATCTGCCCGCAGTCAATGACAAGAGCGCATTACTGTTGTCACTCAGGAAACGTCAATGTCACCAGAACGCAGCTGCGCGCGGAGATGAGTTGCCGGTGACGTGCTGAAACGCAGCGCCTAGTCTTCGGCTGGCGACAGCAGCATGGGAAAGATTGGAAAATTAGGGAGGTAAATCACCTCGATGCGACGTGCTAGGCGACTGGCCCCGGGGGCGATCGGATCTACGGAGCCCTTCAACAGCAGATGGGGGTTTAGGATCCGGAGTTCAAAAGGCAGCTCAAGACTCAAACATGGTTGTGCAAAAAAAAAAAATAAATAATAAAAAAAAAATTATATATTAAATTATATTACCTCCTAGATTGTAAGCTCCCAGGATCAGGCTCTCCTATCCCTCGTGTATTGAACTGTATTGTCTCCCGTTATATTGTAAAGCGCTGAGCAAACTGTTGGCGCTATATACAGTTGTGACCAAAATTATTCAACCCCCAATGCTGTAAAGGGGTTTAGGGACTATAGTGTACATTTGGAATTGTATTCAGAATCAAATCCTACAAGGACGTTGTAACTACCCAAATGCAACTAAAATGACATCAATTGTTTATGTAATACAGTAGTAAATGGTTCTTATGTGGTTTCTTCATTGCCACAATTATTCAACCCCTTAAAGACTACCACTCTGAAGAACAGAGGTTCATACAGGTGCTTTCCATCAGGTATTGAAAACACCTGTGGATGTCACCGAGCAGCAATCAAGCATAATAAGCACCAATTAGGCAGCTTTAAAATGACTGTGATACTCAGCTCCTTCTAGACATTTACTGGTGTGGTTACAAACATGGTGAAGGCAAGAGAATGGTCCAGGAAGACAAGAGAAGAGGTGATTTCTCTTCACAGGAAGGGCAATGGCTATAAGAAGATTGCAAAGATGTTAAACATACCAAGAGACACCTTAGGAAGCATCATTCGCAAATTCAAGGCAAAGGGCACTGTTGAAACGCTACCTGGTCGTGGCAGAAAGAAGATGCTGACTTCGACTGCTGTGCGCTACCTGAAGCGTAGAGTGGAGAGAAGTCCCCGTGTGACTGCTGAGGAACTGAGAAAAGATTTGTCAGATGTGGGTACAGAAGTTTCAGCCCAGACAATAAGACGCACACTGCGTAATGAAGGCCTCCGTGCCAGAACTCCCAGGCGTACCCCCTTGCTGTCTCCAAAGAATAAGAAGAGTCGACTGCAGTATGCCAAAAGCCATGTGGACAAACCACAAAAGTTGTGGGATAGTGTTCTGTGGACTGATGAAACAAAATTAGAACTGTTTGGGCCCATGGATCAACGCTATGTTTGGAGGAGGAAGAACAAGGCCTATGATGAAAAGAACACCTTGCCTACTGTGAAGCATGGTGGAGGGTCAATCATGCTTTGGGGCTGTTTTGCTTCTGCAGGTACAGGGAAGCTTCAGCGTGTGCAAGGTACCATGAATTCTCTTCAGTACCAGGAGATATTGGATGGAAACGTGATGCAGTCCGTCACACACCTGAGGCTTGGGAGACGTTGGACCTTTCAACAGGACAATGATCCCAAGCATACCTCCAAGTCCACTAGAGCATGGTTGCAGAGGAAAGGCTGGAACATTTTGGAGTGGCCATCGCAGTCACCAGACTTAAATCCGATTGAGAACCTCTGGTGGGACTTAAAGAAAGCAGTTGCAGTGCGCAAGCCTAAGAATGTGACTGAACTGGAGGCCTTTGCCCATGAAGAATGGGCGAAGATACCCGTAGATCGCTGCAAGACACTTGTGTCAAGCTATGCTTCACGTTTAAAAGCTGTTATAACTGTAAAAGGATGCTGTACTAAGTACTAAGATTGAATGTCACTTGGGGGTTGAATAAAACTGATAATGCTGTGAGCACAGAAAAGACATTTGTGGTTATTTCATTATAACTGTTATGTTATATTTGTCTGACCTACAAGTGCCTCTTTAATGTAAATGTAAGCAAGATGACTGAATGATCAAAAGCAATGTCAAACTGGCCAAAACACTCAATTTCAGTGGGGGTTGAATAATTTTGGTCACAACTGTAAATCCTGTATAATAATAATATTTTTTAAAATATATATATATATATATATATATATATATATATATATATATATATATATATATATATATATATACACAGATACATACATACATACATACATACACACACACACTTCTTACATATACACATATGTATATGTAAGAAGTGTGTGTATATGTATATATATATATATATATACACACACATATATATATATGTATATACACACACACACACACTTTTTTTTAATAAAATATACAAGTAAAATATACTATAATTTAAAAAATAATATATATATTTTTTTTTAATAAAAGCTTTCAGGGGTGAGGATAAGTGTGTGTATATATATGTATATATATACACACACACACACACACACACACACGTTTTATACACACACACACTTTTTTTTTAAATAAAATATATAAATAAAATATAATTTAAAGAATAATAATATAATATATTATTTTTTTTATTATTTTTTTTTAATAAAAGAACTTTCGGGGGCAAGGATAGGTGTTTAAAAGCAAGCGGCATCTTTAACCACCCACACTGTTCACGTGTTGGGATTGCAATGCTTTGTGCACAAAATTAGTTCCCCATTGCATTTGGTGAGCAGTACCCAGGGGCGGACTGACAACTCATGGGGCCCCTGGGCAATAGGGGATCATGGGGCCCCTGTGTCCTTGCCCAAACTCAAAAAAGCCTATGAAAAAGGTACCAGGGGCATCTCATGGGGCCCCCTACTGACCCCGGGCCCTCGGGCAGTGCCCGAGTTTCCAAATGGTCAGTCCGCCCCTGCCAGTACCACTACTGAACCTGACCCATTCAAGCGAACAAGATGTGCCGCAAACGACTCCCCAGCTCATGATTGAGACGCATTGGTGGGGCATTTATGGGGTTAAAACAAGCAGTCAGGAGGCATCATATCACTTCCTTACCACCTGAGGATCGCTTTTCAGAGGCGTGGTGATTTAGCCGCACGTCTAATACAGGTTAGGTCGCATACACACCCAATGCAATGATCTGCAGCGCACATATGTGAATCTGGCGTTTTGGGAATGCGCGCAAAATTGTGATTGTTTTTTTTTTGAGTGTTTGTGTGGCACAAGCACCAGGCAGCCCATTGGTTTCAATAGGCAGCCCTATGTGTGACAAACACACCAAAGAGGCTATCCCCGCTTCAGTCGATCCTGAATACGGCTGCCAGACTCATTTACCTTTCCAACCGCTCCATCTCCGCCACCCCCCTCTGCCAATCCCTCCACTGGCTTCCGATTGCCCAACGGATCACATTCAAAATCCTAACACTGACGTACAAAGCTGTCCACCACACTGCCCCGAACTACATCACCGACCTAATATCCAAGTACCACCCAACACGCACACTCCGCTCCTCACAAGACCTCCTTCTCTCTAGTTCCCTGGTCTCCTCCTCCCATGCCCGCCTCCAGGACTTCTCCAGGGTGTCACCCATCCTCTGGAACTCCCTGCCCCAACCCATCAGATTATCACCTACTCTCCTCTCCTTTAGGCGCACCCTGAAAACCCATCTCTTCAGGGAAGCCTACCCCACCCCCTGCTAACTTGCCGACCTCCTCCACTCTTCCTACCACTCCATCCCCCACAGCTATCTCCTCCTGTACCACCATCCCCTCCCTGCTAGATTGTAAGCTCCAAAGAGCAGGGCCCTCAATCCCCTCATGTTTTGCATTGTATTGGTTTTGTTCTGTCACATGTTCTGTCCCCCTTTGTAATGTACAGCGCTGAGCGAACTATTGGCACTTTATAAATACTGTATAATAATAATAATAATAATAATAATAAATCTTTGCGCATGACAAGTGTTTTTCAAGCGTTTCGAAAGTGCGCACTTTTCCGCGCATTCAGTGAATGGTGACTTGTGAATGTGGCCTTAAGAAAAGTGCAGCATCTTTTTGTGCATTGGAGGCCATTCAACATGTATTGACGCAGGTAAAATGTGCAATAACACGCATGCTCCGGTGGGAATGCGCCCATAACGTCGTTTTGAAAGTTACGGTCAACCTTTTCTAAACCATTAAAATAATCCCTGGTGATCCCGCCACAAAGTTCCTTGTTCAGGAACTTCCTCTATAAGGTGACAACAGTCTTTCAACTGCGCTCTTGAGTTGTCACCCCATCTTAGGCGCCCTCGGTGACACCCATTGTACAGGCATGGCACACGGGTGCTCTCATCAGGCGGCCAGTCCACAGTAATGACGTGCAGCTGATACTGAAGCGAGTGCATGTAGACATGAAATGGCTGAAAGAGGCTGCAGGAGATCAGACTAAATGGCATCCAAGTTCCATTTAGATCTACTTTTTTCATTGGTGGAAGGGTTAGAAACTTGGACAGGTTTGTATTGCTGTCCATGTCGCCTGTCCCTGTAGACCCAGCCAAGTGTGAGGAAATCGTTCCAAAGAGCATAAAAATCTGACCATTGCCAGTGGTCAGTCGTTGGTGTCTCCAATGGGGAGAATGCTGTGTTGGTGACAACCAAGAGAAATACACCTTTTGAATATTCATCTCCCTCATGGGGACACAGACAATGGAAAAAACTGAAGGTCCAATCAGCAGAACACCCTGGCAAATTTGGCAGATCTCTCCCAGCAGTGCTTCTCAACCACCAGACCGCGACCTTCTTCCTTCATCGGCAGTTATCGCTGCACAATGAAAGTATCCTGGATGAAATGGCTCCATCTGCACCCAGCGTATCTGGAATTATTAGGGCGATACTGCACTTGGGCACAAAAAAAAATAAAAAGACGTAATTAGAGATAGCATTGGTGGGATCATCAATCTTCATCTGTGGGCGATGCCGACTCCCATCCTAAGGAAAGTTGGCTACCACCACTGACACCAATGGTTTAGGAGCCCATTCTTCCATGGGGACGAATATCCCACTGCCACCCAATGATTAGGGGAGATCTTCTCTCCTGAGGGCCACTACTATTGAACAGGGGAGATATTCTCTCCGGGGGGAGGGGGGGGACCATCCCACTGACATCAATGATTTTCCTGGGGCCATTATCCCTCTGACATCAATGATTTGTGGAGATATTCTCTTCTGGGGCCCTTATCTCATTGAGATCAATGATTTAGGGAAATCTTTTCTCCTCGGGACCATCACTAATGATTTGGGTAGATCTTCTCTCCTGAAGGTTACTACTACTGATTTGGAGAGCTATCCTCTCCTGGGGGCTACTACCAATGATTTGGGGAGATCTTCTCTCCTGGGGGCCACTACTAATGATTAGGGGATACGTTCTCTTCTGGGGGCCACAACTAATGATTTGGGGAGATCTTCTCTCCTGAAGGTTGCTACTAATGATTTGGGGAGATCTTCTCTCCTTGGGGCCACTAGTGATTAGGGGATATGTTCTTTTCTAGGGGCCACAACTAATGATTTGGGGAGATCTTCTCTCCTGGGGGCCACTATTAATGATTTGGGGAGATCTTCTCTCCTGGGGGCTACTATTAATGATTTGGAGAGATCTTCTCTCCTGGGGGCCACTACTAATGATTAGGGGATCTGTTCTCTTCTGGGGGCCACAACTAATGATTTGGGGAGATCTCCTGGGGACATCACTAATGGTTTGGGGAGATCTTCCCTCTTGGGGGCCACTGCTAATGATCTGGAGAGATCTCTTCTGGGGGCCACTACTAATGATTAGGGGATCTGTTCTCTTCTGGGGGCCACAACTAATAATTTGGGGAGATCTCCTGGGGACATCACTAATGGTTTGGGGAGATCTTCCCTCTTGGGGGCCACTGCTAATGATCTGGAGAGATCTCTTCTGGGGGCCACTAATAATGATTGTTTTGGAGAGATAGTTCCCCCTGGGAGGCACTATTCCATGAACACCAATGATTTAAATAATTTGGGAGGCCATTCTCTCCTGGGGGCCACTAATCCACTGACACCAATGATTTGGAAGGCCATTCTCCCCTGGGGACCACTGTTCTACTGAAACCAGTGATTTGGGGAGCCATTCTCCTCTGGGGGGCCACTATTCCACTGACACCAATGATTTCGGGAGCCATTCTCCTCTGGGGGGGCCAATATTCCACTGACACCAATGATTTGGGGAGCCATTCTCCTCTGGGGGGGCCAATATTCCACTGACACCAATGATTTGGGGAGCCATTCTCCTCTGGGGTGGGCCACTATTCCACTGACACCAATGATTTGGGTGGCCATTCTCCCCTGGGGGCCACTATTCCACTGACACCACCGATTTGGGGAGCCACGATTCCACCGACACCACTGATTTGGAAGGCCATTCTCCCCTGGGGACCACTGTTCCACTGACACCAATGATTTGGGGGGCCATTCTACCCTGGGGGGCACTATTCCACTGACACCACCGATTTGGGGAGCCACTATTCCACCGACACCACTGATTTGGAAGGCCATTCTCCCCTGGGGACCACTGTTCCACTGACACCACTGATTTGAGGAGCCATTCTCCCCTGGGGTGCCACAATCTTACTGACACCAATGATTTGGGGGAGGCATTCTTCCCTGGGGGCCGCTGTCCTGTGGGCACCAACAATTTAATTTCACGATAGAGAAGACATTATAGCAAGAGCGCTCTAGTCCTTTAGCGAGGTCTGCATCTCTCCGATGGTCACCGCTTTTCTTAGAACCCAAGAAAAGTTCTACACGATGCACAATAAAAGTCGTCTTATTTATTGTCTGAGCTTCCATCATTCTGCACTCTGAACATGAGAGCCAGTATTGTGCCTCCCGGATAAAGCCCGGAGGTCACAGGGTTGTACTATTTAGGCGAACGTCAATCTGCAGAGTCCGTTGGATGACCCGTATGTCTTTCCTTAAAATACGAGGCTCGCTGGGACAATGTAACCTTCTCCCAATCTGGAAAGACGATCGGTATTAAAAAAAAAAAAACTAAAAAAAAATAAGTACACAAAAAAAAAAAAACTTGGGACTTTTTTTCCCCTATACGAGGCAAGGATGGCGTACACTTCCTGTCCAGGGAACAAATAGCTTTTATTTTCATCTCAGTTCCAGAATATTAGAGGAAGGCCGAGTAGACATTGTGAGACGAAGCAACCTTTTTTTAAAGGCCACGACGAAAAAAGAAAAAAAAAAAAAAAAAGAACTGAATGTCCTACCCAACCGAGATCAGCTGAACGCAAACAAACCATGCTCTGGCCACACACAGGAAGGAAGCAAAAAGATCCAATATTTAACTTTTATATTCCCAGGAACATTTTTAAGTCGGCCTTTCTTGCTCAAGATGGGGGTGATCCTACTGGTTTGCTACTTCGTGTGCCACCAACCTTGAGCTTTTGGGAGTTGGAACCTAAACAGCTTGCTATGCCATAGAACCCAAGGACCTGCATGACAGCCAGGAAAATAGCATTTTACAAACAGGGTTCGGAATGGCGGGCAGTTTCCCCTTAAGGTCTCAGACAATAGATGTCCTGCATTTGCATCCATCTGCAAGGACAACAGGCCCTGGAGGACTTTACGGACAGACAATGACGGTGTCTTCCGCCACTGCCGCTGTCAGTACACAGTGACAGTGCTGCGTTCCGTGAACACGCTGAATTTATTGCCTGCAGAGTCTGAGCTGCAGGGAACAAAAAGCCAGCCCGCAATTAGGAAGCAGCCAGCAAACCCTTCCCGGACAGGGTCAGACGCATTTAAAGAAGACCTGTTATGAAGAAGGAAGACAGTGACCGCCAACAGTGAACTGTGTCTTTCATAGGAAAGATGGTTTCATAAATGGTAACAATCTTCTCTACCGACAAAAACACAGAATTGGGTAACACACACACAATGGTGTGGATACATTCTAAAATATCCTTCTGCGTAGAGGAAAGGCACATGTGCATCATGGACAATTGTTTGGGCATCCTCGACATGCAAATAGGAAAGTAGGACTGCTGATCTGATTAAAGTCGGGCCAGAAATTCAAAAAAGAAACACCAAGCAATGAAATACTGAAGAGCAACAAGGGTAGCTTTTGCGGTTACCTTGAGGTTCAAGGTTGGCAAAGTGACCTCATTTACAGTGGGGCAAAAAAGTATTTAGTCAGCCACCAATTGTGCAAGTTCTCCCACTTAAAAAGATGAGAGAGGCCTGTAATTGGCATCAAATGAGAAAAAAAATCACCCAAAAAAGCCTATGAAAGGTACCAGGGGCATCTCATGGGGCCCCCTACTGACCCTGGGCCCTCAGGCAGTGCCCGAGTTCCCAAATGGTCAGTCCGCCCCGGGTTTGGCATAATTGTTGGTAGGAGTAATTTTTTATCACGTGCTACTCTGTTATTTCATCCACAGGATGAGTTTCATGCCTAAATGAGGTCCCTTACTCTTGCCGACCTTCAACCTCAAGTTCATTCCTTGGCATTTTTGACCAGAATAAAAGAACGTCTATATGATGTGTTGGCTTCCAGTTGCAAATTGCTGAAAATTGGCTTGGGGCTTTGGCATAATTATTGGTAGAAATGTCACATGATCTTCTTTCATCACACCTAAAGGATGAGTTTCACACCTACAGTGGGGCAAAAAAGTATTTAGTCAGCCACCAATTGTGCAAGTTCTCCCACTTACAAAGATGAGAGAGGCCTGTAATTGGCATCATAGGTAGACCTCAACTATGAGAGACAAAATGAGAAAACAAATCCAGACAATCACATTGGATGATTTGGAAAGAATTTATTTGCAAATTATGGTGGGAAATAAGTATTTGGTCACCTACAAACAAGCAAGATTTCTGGCTCTCACAGACCTGTACCTTCTTCTTTAAGAGGCTCCTCTGTCCTGCACTCATTACCTGTATCAATGGCACCTGTTTGAACTTGTTATCAGTATAAAAGACACCCGTCCACAACCTCAAACAGTCACACTCCAAACTCCACTATGGTGAAGACTAAAGAGCTGTCGAAGGACACCAGAAACAAAATTGTAGACCTGCACCAGGCTGGGAAGACTGAATCTGCAATAGGCAAGCAGCTTGGTGTGAACAAATCAACTGTGGGAGCAATAATTAGAAAATGGAAGACATACAAGACCACTGATAATCTCCCTCGATCTGGGGCTCCACGCAAGATCTCACCCCGTGGGGTCAAAATGATCACAAGAACGATGAGCAAAAATCCCAGGACCACACGGGGGGACCTAGTGAATGACCTGCAGAGAGCTGGGACCAACGTAACAAAGGCTACCATCAGTAACACACTACGCCGCCAGGGATTCAGATCCTGCAGTGCCAGACGTGTCCCCCTGCTTAAGCCAGTACATGTCCGGACCCGTCTGAAGTTTGCTAGAGAGCATTTGGATGACCCAGAAGAGGATTGGGAGAATGCCAGATGAAACCAAAATAGAACTGTTTGGTAGAAACACAACTCGTCGTGTTTGGAGGAGAGAGAATGCCGAGTTGCATCCAAAGAACACCATACCTACTGTGAAGCATGGGGGTGGCAACATCATGCTTTGGGGCTGTTTCTCCGCAAAGGGACCAGGACGACTGATCCATGTACAGGACAGAATGAATGGGGCCATGTATCCTGAGATTTTGAGTGCAAACCTCCTTCCATCAGCAAGGGCATTGAAGATGAAACGTGGCTGGGTCTTCCAACATGACAATGATCCCAAAAATACCGCCCGGGAAACGAAGGAGTGGCTTCGTAAGAAGCATTTCAAGGTCCTGGAGTGGCCTAGCCAGTCTCCAGATCTCAACCCCATAGAAAACCTTTGAAGGGAGTTGAAAGTCCGTGTTGCCCAGCGACAGCCCCAAAACATCACTGCTCTAGAGGAGATCTGCATGGAGGAATGGGCCAACATACCAGCAACAGTGTGTGCCAACCTTGTGAAGACTTACAGGAAACGTCTGACCTCTGTCATTGCCAACAAAGGATATATAACAAAGTATTGAGATGAACTTTTGATATTGACCAAATACTAATTTTCCACCATAAGTTGCAAATAAATTCTTTCGAAATCAGCCAATGTGATTGTCTGGATATTTTGTTCTCATTTTGTCTCTCATAGTTGAGGTCTACCTATGATGCCAATTACAGGCCTCTCTCATCTTTTTAAGTGGGAGAACTTGCACAATTGGTGGCTGACTAAATACTTTTTTGCCCCACTGTAGGTGTGAAACTCATCCTTTAGGTGTGATGAAAGAAGATCATGTGACGTTCCTACCAATAATTATGCCAAAGCCCCAAGCCAATTTTCAGCAATTTCTAACTGGAAGCCAACACATCATACAGATGTTCTTTTATTCTGGTCAAAAATGCCAAGGAATGAACTTGAGGTTGAAGGTCGGCAAGAGTAAGGGACCTCATGTAGGCATGAAACGCATCCTGTGGATGAAATAACAGAATAGCACGTGATAAAAAAGTATTCCTACCAACAATTATGCCAAATCCAGGGGCGGACTGACCATTTGGGAACTTGGGCACTGTCTGAGGGCTCAGGGTCAGTAGGGGGCCCCATGAGATGCCCCTGGTACCTTTCCTAGGCTTTTTTGGGTGTGGTCTGAGTGTGGGCGAGGACACAGGGGCCCCATGATGCCTTATTGTCTGGGGGCCCCATGAGTTGTCAGTCCGCCCCTGGCCAAACCCCCCCCCCAATCTTCACGATCTGATAGTCAATATCACAGATGTGATCAAATTATTCCGACCCAAATCTCCTGTGCCAAAACTCCCGGATCAATTTTAGAAACTAGCAATAGGACATCCCATGTAACATATTTGATCAAAAGTAATTCCACTGGTATTTCCAGTGCCAAAAATTCCCAAGCCAATTTTCAAAATTTTTCAGAAACTTAAACCCCACGCACCATACAGCCGGTCTTTTTTTTTCCTGGTATGAAATGCCAAGCAATGAAATACTGAAGAGCAGCAAGGTTAGCTTTATGGGTTACCTTGAGGTTGAAGGGCTGTAAACGACCTTGTTAGGGTCTGAAGCTCATCTTTTGGGTGTGATAACAGGACAGCACACATGATAAAAAGGCATTCCTACCAACAAATATGCCAAACCTCCCAAGCCAGTTTTCCACATCTGAAAGTTAACAATACGATTCATTTATTCCCATTGAAATCTCCTGCGCCAAAACTTCTAGGTCAATTTGGAGGAGCTAGCAAGGGCACATACCATACAACATACTTGATTAAAAACAAAAAAAATACTCCTGCCATTTTCAGTGTCAAGACTCTCAAGCCAATTTTCCGCAACTGGCAGCTAACGTGCCATAAAACACAAGCGATATAGTATTCTTACCAAAATTTTCGGTGCCAAAGCTCCCAAGCCAATTTTCAGCATCTGAAGGTCAACAATACAGTAGAAGACACAACATTATTCCTACCAAAATCTCCTCTGCCAAAAGACCTAGGTTAATTTAAGGAGCCAGTAATGGGACATCCCATATAACATTTGATAAAAAGTACTCCTGATATTTTCAAAGCCAAAACTTTAAAGCCAATTTTCAGAAAGTGGAAGCCAACATGCCATATAGCCATTGTTTTCTGCTGCAGAAACACGAAGAAAGGAAATACTGCACAGTTAGCTTTAGGGGTTACCTTGAGGTTGAAGGTTGCAAGTGATCCCCTTAGGGTATGATTATTATTATACAGTATTTATATAGCGCCAACAGCACGCTCAGCGCTGTACATTACAATGGGAGACAATACATGAGACAGTACAATAACAATACAATGCGATACACGAGGAGTTCCAGGGCCCTGCTCCTTGGAGCTTACAATCTAGGAGGGAGGGGATAGTGGTACGGGAGGAATAGCTGTGGGGGATGGAGTGGTAGGAAGAGTGGAGAAGATCGGCAATTAGCAGAGGGCGGGGTAGGCTTCCCTGAAGAGGTGGGCTTTCAGGGTGTGCCTAAAAGGAGAGGAGAGTAGGTGATAGTCTGATGGATTGGGGTAGGGAGTTCCATAGGATGGGTGATGCCCTGGAGAAGTCCTGGAGGCGGGCATGGGAGGAAAAGACCAGGGAACTAGAGAGAAGGAGGTCTTGTGAGGAGCGGAGAGTGCGTTTTGGGTGGTATTTGGGTATCAGGTCGGTGATGTAGTTTAGGGCAGAGTTATGGACAGCTTTGTACGTCAGTGTTAGCATTTTGAATTTGATCCGTTGGGTAATCGGAAGCCAGTGGAGGGATTGTCAGAGGGGGGTGGCGGAAACGGAGCGGTTGGTAAGGTGGATGAGTCTGGCCGCCGTATTCAGGATCGACTGAAAAATGATAAATTCATTCTTTGGGTGCGATAACAGAATAGCACACGTGATAAAAGGTATTCCTACCAACAAATTATGCTAAAGCCCCCATGCCAATTTTCAGAATCTGAAAGTCAACATGGTAAAGACATGTGATCAAAACTATTCCTACCGAAATACCAGAGCCAAGACTTCCAAGTCAATTTGCAGAAGCCAGCAATGGGACATCGCATATAACATATTCCATAAAAAGTACTCCGACTGCATCCAGTGTCACAACTTCCAAGCCAAAATTTCAGCAACTGGAAGCAGACATGCCATAAAAAACACAATTTTCCAACCAAAATTTTTGGTGACAAGTGAATTTTCTGCGCCTGACAGTCAACATACAGTATAACAGATGTGGTCAAAAATTCTTCCTACCAAAACCTCCTATGCCAAAGGAGCCAGCTACAGGGCATCCCATATACCAAATCTGGAAAGAGTACTCCTACTGAGATTTTCCACAGCCAAAACTCTGAAGACAATTTTAATCAACTGGAGGCCAACATACCATATAACACGAGCGATAAAAAGTATTCCTACCAAACTTTTTGGTGCCAAAACTCCCAAGTCAATTTTCAGCAAATGGAAGACAATGTAGCGTATAAAAACCGGGGGGAGGAGAGAGAGAGGGAGGGGGGGGGAGGGAGGGAGGGGGAGAGAGAGGGAGGGAGAGAAGGGGAGGGAGAGGGAGAGGAGGGGAGGGAGAGGGAGAGGAGGGAGAGGGAGAGGAGGGGAGGGAGAGGGAGAGGAGGGGGGAGAGAGGGAGGGAGGGAGGGGGAGAGAAAGGGGGTGGGGGAGAGAGAGGGAGGAGGGGGAGAGATATAGGGGGGGAGAGGGAGGGGGGGAGAGAGGGAGGGGGGGAGAGAGGGAGGAGATGGGGAGGGGAGGGAGATGGG
>NW_028321356.1:0-57500 GCF_062004578.1 Staurois parvus | reverse complement strand
CGGGCACACGTCATCACACCTCCAGACGGGCACAAGTCATCACACCCCCAGGCGGGCACACGTCATCACACCCCCCATCACACCCCCAGGCGGGCACACGTCATCACACCCCCAGGCGGGCACACGTCATCACACCCCCAGGCGGGCACACGTTCCTGGCATTGCCAACCCCTGCAAAGTACAATGATACACAGCCCGCCATGGCACAGCACCGTACCTGGATGCCTTGGTGAAGTCTCCCCAGGTGTCTGTGGAAGCTGCCGGCTCCGATGAGAATCCTCCAACGTCAAAGAGCAGCCCTGTTCCAGAAGAGGCACAGATCAGATTAGTGAGCGGGGGACATGACGGTGCAGATGAGGGTAAAAGCAACACAGTGACTAGCCAGGCAGAACGCAGGAAAAACCTTTCTATGGAGACCGTTGTTTACAGCATTTGTGAGAAATGTCTAAAGCACAAGGTCATCCTCATGTTCACAGACAGAGAGGTTCGTCTTAAAGGGGAACTCCAGAGTTCCCTGACACCCTTCTGAGCATGGGCACAAAATAAAAACACTGCTATCCAATGTCTGCGGGGCTCTGACAAACGTCTGCCAAATGTCTGACACCACGGAGCTCTGACAGTCGCCTGCGTGACACCACGGAGCTCTGACAGTCGCCTGCGTGACACCACGGAGCTCTGACAGTCGCCTGCGTGACACCACGGAGCTCTGACAGTCGCCTGCGCGACACCACGGAGCTCTGACAGTCGCCTGCGCGACACCACGGAGCTCTGACAGTCGCCTGCGTGACACCACGGAGCTCTGACAGTCGCCTGCGTGACACCACGGAGCTCTGACAGACGCCTGCGCGACACCACGGAGCTCTGACAGACGTCTGCGTGACACCATGGAGCTCTGACAGATGTATACGTGACACCATGGAGCTCTGACAGATGTATACGTGTCACCATGGAGCTCTGACAGCCGTCTACGTGACACCATGGAGCTCTGACAGCCGTCTATGTGACACCATGGAGCTCTGACAGATGTCTAGGTGACACCATGGAGCTCTGACAGACGTCTAGGTGACACCATGGAGCTCTGACAGACGTCTAGGTGACACCATGGAGCTCTGACAGCCGTCTATGTGACACCATGGAGCTCTGACAGCCGTCTACGTGACACCATGGAGCTCTGACAGCCGTCTACGTGACACCATGGAGCTCTGACAGCCGTCTACGTGACACCATGGAGCTCTGACAGGTTACCTGCATTAGCAGCTGGCTGTGGAGTGCTGTGCTGAATGGGAGTCTTGGATCCTGGAGGTGGGGGGAGCAGGCTTGGTCCTGCGCTGAGTGGTCTCGGTTTAGCAGGGGGGGCGCCTTCCTTCTTCTTTATGTTCTATGGAAAGCAGAAGAAATCATTGAAAGTAAAACACACAGAAGTTCCGGGGCCACAGAGAGCAGCCTGGAGAAAGCCTCGGCATGGATCAGTATTTTATTGCCCGGAGCCCGAGGTCACACCGAACGCGGCCCGGAGCCCGAGGTCACACCGAACGCGGCCCGGAGCCCGAGGTCACACCGAGTGCGGCCCGGAGCCCGAGGTCACACCGAGTGCGGCCCGGAGCCCGAGGTCACACCGAACGCGGCCCGGAGCCCGAGGTCACACCGAACGCGGCCCGGAGCCCGAGGTCACACCGAACGCGGCCCGGAGCCCGAGGTCACACCGAGTGCGGCCCGGAGCCCGAGGTCACACCGAACGCGGCTCGGAGCCCGAGGACACACCGAACGCGGCTCGGAGCCCGAGGACACACCGAACGCGGTTCGGAGCCCGAGGTCACACCGAATGCGGTTCGGAGCCCGAGGTCACACCGAACGCGGCTCGGAGCCCGAGGTCACACCGAACACGGCTCGGAGCCCGAGGTCACACCGAATGCGGTTCGGAGCCCGAGGTCACACCGAACGCGGCTCGGAGCCCGAGGTCACACCGAATGCGGTTCGGAGCCCGAGGTCACACCGAATGCGGCTCGGAGCCTGAGGACACACCGAATGCGGTTCGGAGCCCGAGGTCACACCGAATGCGGCTCGGAGCCCGAGGTCACACCGAATGCGGTTCGGAGCCCGAGGTCACACCGAATGCGGCTCGGAGCCCGAGGTCACACTGAGTGCGGCTTGGAAACAGAACTACTACATGAAGTAGCAGATGTCAAAGCCGGGGATCAGTGCGATTTCACAGACTTGCATAGACATCTGTACATGAAGTCACACAGATATCAGGCAAGCTGCAAAGTCGAGTCGCACTGATGTGACCGGCTCCATAGATACAAATATTGTGCGACTTGTCAGGAGATTTTGAAATATTGAACCGCATGGAAAAAAAAAAAAAATAAAAATCACATTGGTGAGACCGGAGGCTGGATGAATGCCCGACCAGTGCGGTGTAGGAGGAAGACATGATCTATTCATGAAGGAACACATTCCACGATTGTGTGTAGAATGTAACAGAGACCAGCAGGACTGGTGGGGGTGAGGGGCCACCTAACGTCACACACAAACATAAGGGGCATTAAACCATCCCGGGACTTTGGACCCTTCACTGCCGGGTCTGTACATCCTATGGACATCACAGCGGGGGCGCTGCACACAATCGGGATGGCGTGTAAAACGGACAGCAGACTCCGGGGTGCCAATCCTCCAAACACAAGGGGGGGTTCCTTTACAAAAGGCAAATAGATTGGGCACTGCAAAGTGCTGTCGTTCCAGAGCTTAGTAAACGAAGGGAAGGTCCACTTGGCAAAGAACACCCAATCACATGCAAGGAAAAAAAAACAAAAAATCCCTTCATTTTTGCTTGCACGATTGGATGATGGCAGTCGGCGAGGCGTCTGCTCATGTACTAAGCTCTGCTGTAACTGCCCTCGGAGCGCACAGTCTTTGTTTCTTTAGTAAATAAACCCCAAGAAGACTTAAGTCATTCACGGGTCGAATTCCAAACGATTTTTCAATCGAAAACATCGTTCGTTCTATAATCCGATGGTGCCACCAATGATTTCAAAAATCGGTAGTTTTTCAAGAATTTTCCAGAGTGCCCGATAAACAAAAATGGGGAGGAGCCACAAAAATCTGTCTGGTGCCGTCGCCCCACTAACAGCAAAAATCGGCCGAATATTCTTAGGTCCGATGTTCAAATGAAAAATCATATGGAAATCAACCCGTGTATGGCCGGCCTAACTGCCGATTCTGCTGCTTTACCTCGGTCCCCTGTGTGACCCCAGCAGATGGAAGTGACCCGATGCAGAGCCTATCACAGACAAAGAGAGCCACGGATCCCCTCCCCCCTCCGTACCGCTATATTAATCTTGATGGTCTGTCCCTCCTTGAATCCCAGGTCCAGTTTGGGTCCGGGGTCCGGGTTCTGCGCCTGTTTAGCAAACTCTGACTGCTGCTTCACCCATCTGTGGAGAGGAAAAGTGTGAAGACAGGAGGAGAGACTGCAGCACACAGGAGGAGGAGAAACTGCAGCACACAGGAGGAGGAGAAACTGCAGCACACAGGAGGAGGAGAAACTGCTGCACACAGAGGAGGAGAAACTGCTGCACACAGGAGGAGGAGGAGAGACTGCAGCACACAGGAGGAGGAGGAGAGACTGCAGCACACAGGAGGAGGAGGAGAGACTGCAGCACACAGGAGGAGGAGGAGAGACTGCAGCACACAGGAGGAGGAGGAGAGACTGCAGCACACAGAGGAGGAGGAGAGACTGCAGCACACAGAGGAGGAGGAGAGACTGCAGCACACAGAGAAGGAGAGACTGCAGCACACAGGAGGAGGAGAAACTGCAGCACACAGGAGGAGGAGAAACTGCAGCACACAGGAGGAGGAGAAACTGCAGCACACAGGAGGAGGAGAAACTGCAGCACACAGGAGGAGGAGAAACTGCAGCACACAGGAGGAGGAGGAGAGACCGCAGCACACAGGAGGAGGAGGAGAGACCGCAGCACACAGGAGGAGGAGGAGGAGAGACCGCAGCACACAGGAGGAGGAGGAGGAGAGACTGCAGCACACAGGAGGAGGAGGAGAGACCGCAGCACACAGGAGGAGGAGGAGAGACCGCAGCACACAGGAGGAGGAGAGACCGCAGCACACAGGAGGAGGAGAGACTGCAGCACACAGGAGGAGGAGAGACTGCAGCATACAGACATTCCAAGGGGTAATGGCTCATACAGGAACATTCAGGGTTTGTTCAATCCAGGACTGGCAAGCTGGGTTTTGTTTTACGTTTTTTTTGCACACTGCTGCACATGTATGGTGTGCACAGGACACACAGAGCACATGTATGGTGTGCACAGGACACACAGAGCACATGTATGGTGTGCACAGGACACACAGAGCACATGTATGGTGTGCACAGGACACACAGAGCACATGTATGGTGTGCACAGGACACACAGAGCACATGTATGGTGTGCACAGGACACACAGAGCACATGTATGGTGTGCACAGGACACACAGAGCACAAAGGGTTTCTATGTACAATGTTCTCACCATACAAGTGCAAAAAGAAACCCCACTAAAAACAAACAAAAAAAACAAAAACAAACAAAAAAACCCCCACAGCTCAAAACAAAGTAGTGTGCGCAGGACACAGAGCACAACTATGTACAATGTTCTCACCATACAAGTGCAAATAAAAAAAAAAAAAACAAAGAAAAAAAACACTACAAAAAAAAACACTAAAAAAAAAAGAAAAAAAAAAAAAAGAAACCCCCACAGCTCCATGGACATGTGTGAACAAAGTAGTGCGCAGGGGACACAGAGCACAACTGTCTTCTACATACAATGTTCTCACCATAGAAGTGTAAAAAAAACAAAAAAAAAAACTAACCACTAAAAAAAAATAACAAAAAAACCACAAAAGCCCACAGCTGGATGGACGTGTGAGAACACAGATATGAGGCCATCGGTGCTGAGAACACAGATATGAGGCCGTTGGTGCTGAGAACACAGATAGGAGGCCGTTGGTGCTGAGAACACAGATATGAGGCCGTCGGTGCTGAGAACACGGATATGAGGCCGTTGGTGCTGAGAACACGGATATGAGGCCGTTGGTGCTGAGAACACAGATATGAGGCTGTCGGTGCTGAGAACACAGATATGAGGCTGTTGGTGCTGAGAACACGGATATGAGGCCGTCGGTGCTGAGAACACGGATATGAGGCCATTGGTGCTGAGAACACGGATATGAGGCCGTTGGTGCTGAGAACACGGATATGAGGCCGTTGGTGCTGAGAACACGGATATGAGGCCGTTGGTGCTGAGAACACAGATATGAGGCTGTCGGTGCTGAGAACACAGATATGAGGCTGTTGGTGCTGAGAACAGATATGAGGCCGTCGGTGCGGAGAACACGGATATGAGGCCGTCGGTGCTGAGAACACAGATATGAGGCCATCGGTGCGGAGAACACGGATATGAGGCCGTCGGTGCCGAGAACACGGATATGAGGCCGTCGGTGCTGAGAACACGGATATGAGGCCGTTGGTGCTGAGAACACGGATATGAGGCCGTTGGTGCTGAGAACACAGATATGAGGGCATTGGTGCTGAGAACACGGATATGAGGCCGTCGGTGCTGAGAACACGGATATGAGGCCATTGGTGCTGAGAACACAGATATGAGGCCATTGGTGCTGAGAACACGGATATGAGGCCATTGGTGCTGAGAACACAGATATGAGGCCATCGGTGCTGAGAACACGGATATGAGGCCATCGGTGCTGAGAACAGATATGAGGCCATTGGTGCTGAGAACACGGATATGAGGCCGTCGGTGCTGAGAACACGGATATGAGGCCGTCGGTGCTGAGAACACGGATATGAGGCTGTTGGTGCTGAGAACAGATTTGAGGCCGTCGGTGCTGAGAACACAGATATGAGGCCGTTGGTGCTGAGAACACAGATATGAGGCCGTTGGTGCTGAGAACAGATATGAGGCCGTCGGTGCTGAGAACACGGATATGAGGCTGTTGGTGCTGAGAACACGGATATGAGGCCGTCGGTGCTGAGAACAGATATGAGGCCATCGGTGCTGAGAACACGGATATGAGGCCGTCGGTGCTGAGAACACGGATATGAGGCCGTTGGTGCTGAGAACACGGATATGAGGCCATTGGTGCTGAGAACACGGATATGAGGCCGTCGGTGCTGAGAACAGATATGAGGCCGTTGGTGCTGAGAACACGGATATGAGGCCGTCGGTGCTGAGAACACGGATATGAGGCCGTTGGTGCTGAGAACACGGATATGAGGCCGTTGGTGCTGAGAACACAGATATGAGGCTGTCGGTGCTGAGAACACAGATATGAGGCTGTCGGTGCTGAGAACAGATATGAGGCCGTCGGTGCGGAGAACACGGATATGAGGCCGTCGGTGCTGAGAACACAGATATGAGGCCATCGGTGCGGAGAACACGGATATGAGGCCGTCGGTGCTGAGAACACGGATATGAGGCCGTCGGTGCTGAGAACACGGATATGAGGCCGTCGGTGCTGAGAACACGGATATGAGGCTGTCGGTGCTGAGAACACAGATATGAGGCTGTTGGTGCTGAGAACACAGATATGAGGCCATTGGTGCTGAGAACACAGATATGAGGCCGTCGGTGCTGAGAACACAGATAGGAGGCTGTTGGTGCTGAGAACACGGATATGAGGCCGTCGGTGCTGAGAACACGGATATGAGGCTGTTGGTGCTGAGAACACAGATATGAGGCCGTCGGTGCTGAGAACACAGATATGAGGCCATCGGTGCTGAGAACAGATATGAGGCTGTTGGTGCTGAGAACACAGATATGAGGCCGTCGGTGCTGAGAACACAGATATGAGGCCGTTGGTGCTGAGAACACGGATATGAGGCCGTTGGTGCTGAGAACACAGATATGAGGGCATTGGTGCTGAGAACACGGATATGAGGCCGTCGGTGCTGAGAACACGGATATGAGGCCATTGGTGCTGAGAACACAGATATGAGGCCATTGGTGCTGAGAACACGGATATGAGGCCATTGGTGCTGAGAACACAGATATGAGGCCGTCGGTGCTGAGAACACGGATATGAGGCCGTCGGTGCTGAGAACACGGATATGAGGCCGTCGGTGCTGAGAACACGGATATGAGGCCGTCGGTGCTGAGAACACGGATATGAGGCCATTGGTGCTGAGAACACAGATATGAGGCCATCGGTGCTGAGAACACGGATATGAGGCCATCGGTGCTGAGAACAGATATGAGGCCATTGGTGCTGAGAACACGGATATGAGGCCGTCGGTGCTGAGAACACGGATATGAGGCCGTCGGTGCTGAGAACACGGATATGAGGCTGTTGGTGCTGAGAACAGATTTGAGGCCGTCGGTGCTGAGAACAGATATGAGGCCATTGGTGCTGAGAACACGGATATGAGGCCGTTGGTGCTGAGAACACAGATATGAGGCCGTTGGTGCTGAGAACACGGATATGAGGCCATCGGTGCTGAGAACACGGATATGAGGCTGTTGGTGCTGAGAACACGGATATGAGGCCATTGGTGCTGAGAACAGATATAAGGCCATCGGTGCTGAGAACACGGATATGAGGCCGTCGGTGCTGAGAACACGGATATGAGGCCGTTGGTGCTGAGAACACGGATATGAGGCCATTGGTGCTGAGAACACGGATATGAGGCCGTCGGTGCTGAGAACAGATATGAGGCCGTTGGTGCTGAGAACACGGATATGAGGCCGTTGGTGCTGAGAACACGGATATGAGGCCGTCGGTGCTGAGAACAGATATGAGGCCGTCGGTGCTGAGAACACGGATATGAGGCTGTTGGTGCTGAGAACACGGATATGAGGCCGTCGGTGCTGAGAACAGATATGAGGCCGTCGGTGCTGAGAACACGGATATGAGGCCATTGGTGCTGAGAACACGGATATGAGGCCGTCGGTGCTGAGAACAGATATGAGGCCGTCGGTGCTGAGAACACGGATATGAGGCTGTTGGTGCTGAGAACACGGATATGAGGCTGTTGGTGCTGAGAACACGGATATGAGGCCATCGGTGCTGAGAACACGGATATGAGGCTGTTGGTGCTGAGAACACGGATATGAGGCTGTTGGTGCTGAGAACACGGATATGAGGCCGTTGGTGCTGAGAACACGGATATGAGGCCATCGGTGCTGAGAACACGGATATGAGGCCGTCGGTGCTGAGAACAGATTTGAGGCTTTGCCGTGTTAGTGGTGGGAACTTGCTAAGCCCCGACTATAAATCTAAGCTGACAACATGACATTAATGCCATTATGAGGCCTCGATCACACGGTGGGGGGGGGGGGGGGGGGGGAGAGAGGGGGGGGGGTACTGAAGCTGACGCAAGGGCCGTGTTTACCCGCACAGGAGTTCCGTTCATCCCTATGCAAGGCAGTTCCATTCAAGCCAATCAGATCGCAGAGATGGCGAGGACACAGCTGCTACGGAGACCAGACTGGGGCATCAGCTGTGCTCCCATGACTTGAATGGAACCTCCAGCACATGGATACACGGAACTCCTGCGCCTCCCTGTGCAGGAACACACGGCCCTCACCTGGGCAGATACTAAAGTACACCCAATGGAAGTGAGGTCCAAGAAAAGGGCGGTCACATTGGAGACGTTCACCCCGATCTCCTGTCCTTGGGGGGGGATGAATGCTCGGGATGAAGGGGCGCTGCAAGCCAATGGGAAGAGAGCGACCGGCGTGGCGGGAACTTACTTGAAGTGGTCTTGTAAGGCGACGTTGAAGTCGAAGGCGTCTCCTCTGTCGACAAAGCCCACCCCGATGAACGCCCGCCGCCCTACCAGAGCAGAGGGTTAGATGTGACTACAATCCTGGTGTGCACACACAGCACAGCAGAGGGGACACTCACCGCTCCCGTCCTCGATGCAGAGAACAAAGTATCGGCTGGAGTCCACCACGCTCTCCACCGCGATGCCGGGAAACTGCTCCACCGGGGCCTGAGCAAACAGCTCACCTGCCGAGAGAACAGGCGGGGCGGAGATCAGTAATGGGGGCTCATTCACACAAGAACCAGCACACAGCATGCAGAGGAGCGGGATGAGACCCCCCCGTCAGCTTTTATTGCTGTGTTCCCACTGGAGAGATTCCCCCCTCCCCCCCCGCTCAATTTGTCTGGCTTACACAGAGAGTGAAAGAAAAATCCCACATTTTGGGTTGTCACCAGGACAGGAATAGATGAGAAACCTTCCAATGGGGACGCTAGTTCTGGGATTCCCTCATTTTGGAGGGATTTCCTCACTTCCTGTTTGGCTCTGGAACAGGAAGTGAAGGGAAATATCCCCAATGGGGGCGCTAGTTCTGGGATTCCCTCATTTTGGAGGGATTTCCTCTCACTTCCTGTTTGGCTCTGGAACAGGAAGTGAAGGGAAATATCCCCAATGGGGACACTAGTTCTGGAATTCTCTCTCAGTTCCTGTTTGGCTCCAGGACAGGAAGTGAAATCTTCCAATGGGGACGCTAGTTCTGGGATTCCCTCCTTTTGGAAGGATTTCCTCTTACTTCCTGTTTGGCTCTGAGACAGGAAGTGAAATCTCCCCAATGGGGACGCTAGTTCTGGGATTCCCTCATTTTGGAGGGATTTCCTTTCAATTCCTGTTTGGCTCTGAGACAGAAAGTGATATCTTCCAATGGTGACGCTAGTTCTGGGATTCCCTCATTTTGGAGGGATTTCCTCACTTCCTGTTTGGCTCTGGAACAGGAAGTGAAGGGAAATATCCCTAATGGTGACACTAGTTATGGAATTCTCTCTCAGTTCCTGTTTGGCTCCAGGACAGGAAGTGAAATCTTCCAATGGGGACGCTAGTTCTGGGATTCCCTCATTTTGGAAGGATTTCTTCTTACTTCCTGTTTGGCTCTGAGACAGGAAGTGAAATCTCCCCAATGGGGACGCTAGTTCTGGGATTCCCTCATTTTGGAGGGATTTCCTTTCACTTCCTGTTTGGCTCTGAGACAGGAAGTGATATCTTCCAATGGTGACGCTAGTTCTGGGATTCCCTCATTTTGGAGGGATTTCATCTCACTTCCTGTTTGGCTCCGGGACAGGAAGTGAAATCTCCCCAACGGGGACACAGACAGGGGTTACAACCCTCCGTTACTCTGCTACTTGACCACTTTATTGAATTCTATGTGCAGCAGATTGCTGGGATACATGACGGCAAGTCGGAGCACGCGGCACAAAACGTCAACGCCCGTACAGCGTACTGATCCCCAGCAGGCGGTCCGCACGGTGAGCGGTGCAGAACGCGGAGCTCAGCCTGGATTCCGATGAACAATGCCGCCATCAGCCTCCTCCAGGTCCTCCTGTCATGGCGGATTATCATCCACAGTCTGTGTACAGGAAAAGGATGGCGGCCGCTCTGCTCGCCGTGTACAGAGGATGTGAAGGAAGGAAACGGGGGAGAACCAGCGGGGGAGGGGATACGAGATATAAGTGCGGAGAACTCCCCGACCTCTCACTTCCTCATCACTCTCCGCACATCCGGAATCAGCAATTCCATCGGAATTCCCCAAAATCACAAGACTGCCTGTGACAGCCAATCAGATTCTTCCACTCCGGGCAAGGTGAGGTGTATATACAGACCTGTCCGGTCCTCTCTGTATATAGAGGGGGATGTATGCAGACCTGTGTCCGGTCCTCTCTGTATATAGAGGGGGATGTATGGAGACCTGTGTCCGGTCCTCTCTGTATATAGAGGGGGATGTATGGAGACCTGTGTCCGGTCCTCTCTGTATATAGAGGGGGATGTATGGAGACCTGTGTCCGGTCCTCTCTGTATATAGAGGGGGATGTATGGAGACCTGTGTCCGGTCCTCTCTGTATATAGAGGGGGATGTATGGAGACCTGTGTCCGGTCCTCTCTGTATATAGAGGGGGATGTATGGAGACCTGTGTCCGGTCCTCTCTGTACATAGAGGGGGATGTATGCAGACCTGTGTCCGGTCCTCTCTGTACATAGAGGGGGATGTATGCAGACCTGTGTCCGGTCCTCTCTGTATATACAGACCTGTGTCCCGTCCTCTCTGTATATAGAGGGGGATGTATGCAGACCTGTGTCCGGTCCTCTCTGTATATATAGAGGGGGATGTATGCAGACCTGTGTCCGGTCCTCTCTGTATATAGAGGGGGATGTATGGAGACCTGTGTCCGGTCCTCTCTGTATATATAGAGGGGATGTATGCAGACCTGTGTCCGGTCCTCTCTGTACATAGAGGGGGATGTATGCAGACCTGTGTCCGGTCCTCTCTGTACATAGAGGGGGATGTATGCAGACCTGTGTCCGGTCCTCTCTGTATATACAGACCTGTGTCCCGTCCTCTCTGTATATAGAGGGGGATGTATGCAGACCTGTGTCCGGTCCTCTCTGTATATATAGAGGGGGATGTATGCAGACCTGTGTCCGGTCCTCTCTGTATATAGAGGGGGATGTATGCAGACCTGTGTCCGGTCCTCTCTGTACATAGAGGGGGATGTATGCAGACCTGTGTCCGGTCCTCTCTGTATATAGAGCGGGATGTATGCAGACCTGTGTCCGGTCCTCTCTGTACATAGAGGGGGATGTATGCAGACCTGTGTCCGGTCCTCTCTGTATATAGAGGGGGATGTATGCAGACCTGTGTCCGGTCCTCTCTGTACATAGAGGGGGATGTATGGAGACTTGTGTCCGGTCCTCTCTGTACATAGAGGGGGATGTATGCAGACCTGTGTCCGGTCCTCTCTGTATATAGAGGGGGATGTATGCAGACCTGTGTCGGGTCCTCTCTGTATATAGAGGGGGATGTATGCAGACCTGTGTCCGGTCCTCTCTGTATATAGAGGGGGATGTATGCAGACCTGTGTCCGGTCCTCTCTGTATATAGAGGGGGATGTATGACGACCTGTGTCCGGTCCTCTCTGTATATAGAGGGGGATGTATGGAGACCTGTGTCCGGTCCTCTCTGTATATAGAGGGGGATGTATGCAGACCTGTGTCCGGTCCTCTCTGTACATAGAGGGGGATGTATGCAGACCTGTGTCCGGTCCTCTCTGTATATAGAGGGGGATGTATGGAGACCTGTGTCCGGTCCTCTCTGTATATAGAGGGGGATGTATGGAGACCTGTGTCCGGTCCTCTCTGTATATAGAGGGGGATGTATGGAGACCTGTGTCCGGTCCTCTCTGTATATAGAGGGGGATGTATGGAGACCTGTGTCCGGTCCTCTCTGTACATAGAGGGGGATGTATGCAGACCTGTCCGGTCCTATCTGTATATAGAGGGGGATGTATGGAGACCTGTGTCCGGTCCTCTCTGTATATAGAGGGGGATGTATGGAGACCTGTGTCCGGTCCTCTCTGTACATAGAGGGGGATGTATGCAGACCTGTGTCCGGTCCTCTCTGTATATACAGACCTGTGTCCCGTCCTCTCTGTATATAGAGGGGGATGTATGCAGACCTGTGTCCGGTCCTCTCTGTATATATAGAGGGGGATGTATGCAGACCTGTGTCCGGTCCTCTCTGTATATAGAGGGGGATGTATGCAGACCTGTGTCCGGTCCTCTCTGTATATAGAGGGGGATGTATGCAGACCTGTGTCCGGTCCTCTCTATACATAGAGGGGGATGTATGCAGACCTGTGTCCGGTCCTCTCTGTATATAGAGCGGGATGTATGCAGACCTGTGTCCGGTCCTCTCTGTATATAGAGGGGGATGTATGCAGACCTGTGTCCGGTCCTCTCTGTACATAGAGGGGGATGTATGCAGACCTGTGTCCGGTCCTCTCTGTACATAGAGGGGGATGTATGGAGACCTGTGTCCCGTCCTCTCTGTACATAGAGGGGGATGTATGGAGACCTGTGTCCCGTCCTCTCTGTATATAGAGGGGGATGTATGCAGACCTGTGTCCGGTCCTCTCTGTACATAGAGGGGGATGTATGGAGACCTGTGTCCCGTCCTCTCTGTATATAGAGGGGGATGTATGCAGACCTGTGTCCGGTCCTCTCTGTACATAGAGGGGGATGTATGCAGACCTGTGTCCGGTCCTCTCTGTATATAGAGGGGGATGTATGCAGACCTGTGTCCGGTCCTCTCTGTATATAGAGGGGGATGTATGGAGACTTGTGTCCGGTCCTCTCTGTACATAGAGGGGGATGTATGGAGACCTGTCTCCGGTCCTCTCTGTACATAGAGGGGGATGTATGGAGACCTGTCTCCGGTCCTCTCTGTACATAGAGGGGGATGTATGGAGACCTGTGTCCCGTCCTCTCTGTATATAGAGGGGGGATGTATGGAGACCTGTGTCCGGTCCTCTCTGTATATAGAGGGGGATGTATGCAGACCTGTGTCCGGTCCTCTCTGTATATAGAGGGGGGATGTATGGAGACCTGTCTCCGGTCCTCTCTGTACATAGAGGGGGGATGTATGGAGACCTGTGTCCGGTCCTCTCTGTACTTAGAGGGGGGATGTATGGAGACCTGTCTCCGGTCCTATCTGTACAAAGAGGGGGGATGTATGCAGACCTGTGTCCGGTCCTCTCTGTATATAGAGGGGGATGTATGCAGACCTGTGTCCGGTCCTCTCTGTATATAGAGGGGGATGTATGCAGACCTGTCTCCGGTCCTATCTGTACAGAGGGGGATGTATGCAGACCTGTGTCCGGTCCTCTCTGTACATAGAGGGGGATGTATGCAGACCTGTCTCCGGTCCTCTCTGTATATAGAGGGGGGATGTATGGAGACCTGTCTCCGGTCCTCTCTGTACATAGAGGGGGATGTATGCAGACCTGTCTCCGGTCCTCTCTGTATATAGAGGGGGGATGTATGGAGACCTGTCTCCGGTCCTCTCTGTACATAGAGGGGGATGTATGCAGACCTGTGTCCGGTCCTCTCTGTACATAGAGGGGGATGTATGCAGACCTGTGTCCGGTCCTCTCTGTATGTGTATATATATATATATATATATATATATTTAGGTGGGTGGGGGGAGGTATATATAGATCTGTGTCCGGTCCTCTCTGTGTATATACAGATTTAGGTGGGGGGGGTATACAGACCTGTGTCCAGTCCTCTCTGTATATATACAGATTTGGGGGGAGGTGTATATAGATCTGTGTCCAGTTCTCTCTGTATATAGAGGACATATAAATGTATGTGAGGTATATATGGACCTGTGTCTGGTACCCTCTGTATACAAGGGATATATATACTGCTCCAGGTTTTTTTTTTTCCCTCTCTCTTAGGGGGAGGGGTATATAAAGAAGTGTATCTACATATATTGGCGGTCCAGTCCTCTCTGTATATAAGATATATATGGGGGTGGAGTGTATAGATACCAGTGGTCTGGTCCTCTGTATACAGATTATATCTATGGGGGAGGGGTATGTATACATATTGGTGGTCCTGTGTGTATATGAATATATAGAGTGTATATATAAAGGGGGTGGGGGGTATACAGGTATAGCGGTGGTCTAGTTCTCTGTATATATACAGATGTATATGGGGGAGGGGTGTATGTATGTGTATATATATCTGTACACACCGGTGGTCCGGTCCTCCAGCTTGATGAAGGCCGCATTCCCCCGGGCGGTGACCCGGAGGCGCCCACTCCAGGCCGGTTGGTCCAGCTGCCATTCCGCCGCCCTGTAGGACAGAGAAGGAAGGAGAGTGAGAGCCCCGGACTCCCCGCCCGCTGTCACCCCTTGCTCGGAACCTCTCTCACCGGTATCCCCGGTTAGAGGCCCGGGGCGGGATCCGGTAGACGTGCACTTCCGGCTTCACACAGAGCACCGACTCGTAATCTGCGTCCGCCATCTTCCTCCACCCAGCGTCGCTTCCGCCTCTCTATGGTCAACGAAGGATAGAGCGTCTCCAACTCCGGGCAAAGTACTGTCAGGTGAGCGTCGTCGTACAGTGCCCCCAGTGGTCGTCCCGGGAAGCGCACTCATCCTCCAATACATCAGAATAGAGCTCTCCAACAGTGGAGTACAGCTCCTCTAGTGGCCAGTCCGGGAAGTGCACTCTTTCAGCAGCACAGCGCCCCCAGCGGCCGGTCTGGGAAGTGTAACTCTAATGCAGCTTCCACTCAGTGATGATCAGTGTCAGTATTGGTGGTCCCCATCCCAGCATTCCTACTAATCATTATTACTGTCCCCACCGAGGCAGGGCTTACATTACACTCTGCTGAGAGTTCTGTGACCTGCATAGAACATTGGGATTGATTAACTAAAGGCAAGGAGACAGTTCCCTGTGCAACTGAACATGAGCTAAAGTGTTCCCAGACCCCGCACTCGCTACATCCGCTCCGCCCCGGGACCCCGCACTCGCTCCATCCGCTCGCCCCGGAACCCCGCACTCGCTCCATCCGCTCGCCCCGGAACCCCGCACTCGCTCCATCCGCTCCGCCCCGGGACCCCGCACTCGCTACATCCGCTCCGCCCCGGGACCCCGCACTCGCTACATCCGCTCCGCCCCGGGACCCCGCACTCGGTACATCCGCTCACCCCGGGACCCCACACTCGCTCCATCCGCTCACCCCGGGACCCCACACTCGCTCCATCCGCTCACCCCGGGACCCCACACTCGCTCCATCCGCTCGCCCCGGATCACCCAAAAGCACTTGCAGGCTCCATGCCCACTAGTGGTTTTTTTTTTTTTTTTTTTTTATGCTCCTAGAAGCCAAATCGTGTTATCCCATGTGCCCATGCACTTTATTTTAGTGCTAGGAACATGATTCAGTATCGTAGGAGCACAAAAAAAAAAACCACTAAGTGGTCCTAACAGCTTTTTTATAAGACATTGTTCTTATAAATAGTTTCATTTCCATAAACCTGCGGCCCTCGGACCCCAAAGACATTGTTCTTATAAATGGTGTCCTCTGTGTAAACCTTCTGTGGACGTCAGACAGCTTGCCCCCCCCCCCCCCCTTCTGTGGACGTCGGACAGCTTGCCCCTCCCCTCATCAAATTATTATTATACAGTATTTATAAAGCGCCGATAGTTGGCTCAGCGCTGTACATTACAGAGGGGGACAGAACATGTGACAGAACAATACCAATACAATGCGATACACGAGGGGATCGAGGGCCCTGATCCTGGGAGCTTACATACTCAATGACAGCTCATTGCTTCTGCTTGGAATCCATGATTTCCCTGCAATGCAAAGGTTGCTATAGTGGAAGTTACTCCACCAACATGATATTGGAATTGCCTGTGAAAGAAGGGGGGGGGGGGGGGGGGGTAGTAGAGAATCATTTTCCTACTTACATCCAGTAGGTAGTTCAAATCTAGTGGTAGGTACTCTACGCACGTGATATTTTAACTACCTATTTAAAGCAGGAAAATAATTTTTTTTATATCTAGATTTTTTAATCCCCCCTTCTCTGCCAACATTACATTTGAACCCCCTATTTAAGAAGGGGGGGGAAATATTTTTTTTTTTTCCTATTTACACAGGTAGTGCAAATATCATGTTGTTAGAGTAACTTCCACTACTATAGCAACTTTTTCATTGCAGGGAAATAATGGATTCCATACAGAAGCAATGAGCGGTCATTGAGTTTTTGATGAAGGAGGGGGGGCAAGCTGTCTGACAGCCACAGAAGGTTTACACAGAGGCCACCATTTATAAGAACAATGTCTTTGGTGACTCTTGGCAATGGTGGCCTCTGTATAAACATTCTGTGGCCGTTAGAGAGCTTCCCCCCCTCCATCAAAAACTCAATAATTGCAGGGAAATAATAAATTCCATGCAGAAGCAATGAGCTATCATTGAGTTTTTGATGAAGGAGGGGTGCAGGCTGTCCGACAGTGACAGAAGGTTGACACAAAGGCCACCATTTATAAGAACAATGTCTTTGGTGACTCTTGGCAATGGTGGCCTCTGTATAAACATTCTGTGGACGTCGGACAGCCCACACCCCTCCTTCATCAAAAACTCAATGATTGCACATTGCTGGGAAATAATGGATTCCATACAGAAGCAATGAGCTATCATTGAGTTTTTGATGAAGGGGGGGGGGGGGGGGGGGGCAAGCTGTCCGACGTCCACAGAATGTTTACACAGAGGCCACCATTGCCAAGAGTCACCAAAGACATTGTTCTTATAAATGGTGGCCTCTGTGTAAACATTCTGTGGACGTCGGACAGCTTGCCCCCCCCCCCCCCCCTTCATCAAAAACTCAATGACAGCTCATTGCTTCTACATGGAATCCATTATTTCCCTTCAATGAAAAAGTTGCTATAGTGGAAGTTACTCTACCAACATGTGATACTTGAGCTACTTATGTAAGAAGTAAAAAAAAAAAAAGTTAAGTATTACTTAACCACTTCCTGTCCGGACACTTTTACCCCCTTCCTGTCCAGGGCAATTTTCAGCTTTCAGCGCTATCACACTTTGAATGACAATTGCGCGGTCATGCAATACTGTACCCATATGAATTTTTTACCATTTTTTTGAGACAGATAAAGCTTTATTTTGGTGGTATTTATTCACCGCTGGGATTTTTATTTTTTTTACTATGTAAATGAAAAAGTCCAAAAATTTTGAAAAAAAGTGTTTTTTTAAATAAAATTTTGCAAATAAATAATATTTCATCCTAAATCTTGGCCAAAATTTATTCCGTTATTTTTTTAGTAAAAAAAAAAAAATCAAAATTAGTTTATAACCAAACATTATAATTTTTAAACATTTTTTTTTACATTTTTATTTTATTTTTTTTTATATTATTTTTTATTTTTATTTTTTATTTTTACATACTGTCACCCTAGCAGTAGTGTCACCATGGTGACACTGTACTATTTGTGGGGGGTGATGAAGATTTTTTTTTTTTTTTTTACACTGATTGCTTTTACACCCATATAGGATGTAAAAGCAATCATTTCTCTTTCTCTCTGTCTGCATTCTTGCAGTCATTGAGAAATACTGAGTGAGCTGTGATTGGTCACAGCTTGTCACATGGTACAAGGCTGTTGTGAATAGCCTTGTACCATGTGACCTCTGTGATCATTCACAGATTTCACACGTAGTAAGCAATGATGTCACAAGTGACATCTTGTTTACTACTTTGCATGTGATCACTGATTCGCCAATCAGTGATCACATGACCGGGACCTCGTACAGAGGTCCCGTCCGACGATCGGTGTTTCACTGTGTCCGGGGGACACAGCGGACACCGGATCGCGGTGGTGCGCGCTCCTAGGGAGCGCGCACAGCTAGAAAAGGCGGGTGCCGTTTAGGAACGGCAACCCGACCTTGGACTGCCACCGCCCTGCCGTTTATAAACAGCAGGCGGACGGCAAGAGGTTAAGTGAAACTTCACTCTCTCCATCATCAGTGACTATTTGTAATCCTTCCTCTGTTCTCATTACTATAGGGATAGGAAAGTAAATCACATTTATTTGTTTTAAACTTTTTAGCCAATGCCTGAGCTAAGGGCAGATGGATTCCAGGAAGTAAATACTACATGAATCATCTGCATCATGGCCACAGCTAGAAATGCTAGGGGGGGGGGGTTAAAAAGTGATCTCAGCAATATAAAAGCATAGACATGTGGATGGATGGGTGCATTTTCTTTAAATATTAAAAATGAATCAAACAAGTGTTTTTAGTTTGTGGTGCTCAAGTGCAGCTCCACTCTTGCAGTATAGGTACAGCCGTCCAAAGCAGTTCATGTCCAACCAGTAAGGTCTAATGATTCTGGATCCACAATAAATAAAAGGCAAATGATAATTTAGCTGCTTCTTTTCATCCTGCAGTCAGACCTCACAGTGCAACTCTCAGCGCACACATTGACCCAGCCATGGATATGTGCGGCATTTCTGCCCTCCCTTTTATCACACACGTGTTGGGTGGTCATAAAGGGGTTAGGAACCACATAAGGCCCTCAGCCTGGCCCCCAGGGGTATTGCCATGCAGGATCTCCCAAAAGTCTTCTCTGCAGATTGTAGAATGACCGCCAACTTTAGGAATTCATATTTACCAAGAGGAACGCAGAACTCACCCTTCAGCATATCATCCACAGAGAACCTCCTAAAGGCATTCTATCTCTGCAAGACAACCATTGCACAAGTACACCTAAAGCGGTTATAAACCCTCCGGCCCCAGGTGATACAGATGAAACAAATCCTCCTACATTGTACCTGTTTATCTGCAGTCTTCTTCCATTCAAAGTGCAGAATTTATAAAACTTGTCTTGAGAGTTGAGAAAAAAAAAAAAAAGGAAGGTGAAGTCAAACTCTGCAGAGCTTAGTGAGGAGACCTCAGAGCTGACTGGAGGGAAGAGATCCATCCTCCACACAGGAACGGAGCTGAGTCTATCAATCACAGGCTGTGTGTTGGAGCTTCATCCCCTGTCACCAATGTTCTCTTGGTGTCAGGAAAACTTGTCAGATGCCTCATACTGATAGAGGAAAGAGGCAGCAGACAAATGACACTTCGTGCTCTGGATTGAGACAAGTACACACTACAGAGGGATACACTTTGTTCATATTTCAGTGTGGATTTACACGTGTTGCAAATTGAGGCTCCATTTTCACAGCTAGCTGATGAAGTTCAGCGGTTCAGGTCAGATTTGGATCAGGAGAGAAAAAAAACAAAACAAAAAAAACACACAAGATGGCCTGAAAGTGTTCACAAACCAACAACACGGCATTCAGAAGTGGTTCCCATAGAAGTCAATGAGCCTGTAATCCGCACCTAAACCTGACTGCACTGCTCAGAAATCGGTCAGGACTCTTTTTCAATCCTCACCTCCCGTGCATCCGACATATGAACAGGCACCATAGGAAGCAATGATATTTCACATGGCATGCGGATTGGACGCGGTACATACCTCATCCTATCCACATATCTGTGAACCGGCTCTAAAGGTTTCCAACCACCAAAGTTAAGCTGGGTTGGAAGGGATCAGCGCTGATCCGATACACGCTTCCTCAGAAGAGAAATAAATACATCAAACACATATGTAAAATCTGAAGGGTTAAAAACATATTTACTACTAAGTTTTAAACACAGCAAATTTATTTCTTCCTCTTAGAGAGTTGAGCTCCAGCCAAAACATTTATCATTTCAGATAGATCTGGGAAAATTACGGACATTTCCCCCCCCACTTCCTGTCCCTGTGACCACACAGAACACCCAATTTCCTGCACTATATGGCCAGACATACGGTGACCCCTTTCGAAAAGTAAGTTCAGGTCCAGTGAAGGGTCCTGGTAATCCTCCGTCATACAAAGACAATTGTTGGCTTCCATCCTTGTGGTAACAGTTTGGTGAAGACTCTTTTCTGTCCCCCCCATCCCCCCATGTACAAAGCCAGATCCATAAAAACATGGAGGACCAGTTTGGGTTGGAGAAATTTGAGTGTCCTGTACAGAACCCTGACCTCAACCCTACTGAACACCTTTGGGATGAATTGGAGCATTGACGGCAAGCCAGGTCTTTTTTGGTGCCCAATGTGAGGCAAACATGCGACAGCCAGGTCTTCTCATCCAACATCAGTACCTGACCTCACCAACGGGCACACATTCCCAGACACGCCAAAATCTTGTGAAAAGCCTTCCCAAAGAGTGGAAGATGTTAGAAAAACAAAAGGGGTCTGCTCCCCAACCCCATCGCCACGGGGGCGGCCGCTACTCCCCAACCCCATCGCCACGGGGGGCGGCCGCTACTCTCCAACCCCATCGCCACGGGGGGCGGCCGCTACTCTCCAACCCCATCGCCACGGGGGGCGGCCGCTACTCTCCAACCCCATCGCCACGGGGGGCGGCCGCTACTCTCCAACCCCATCGCCACGGTGGGGGGGGGGGGGGGGCGCTACTCCCCAACCCCATCGCCACGGCCGCTACTCTCCAACCCCATCGCCACGGCCGCTACTCTCCAACCCCATCGCCACGGCCGCTACTCTCCAACCCCATCGCCACGGCCGCTACTCTCCAACCCCATCGCCACGGCCGCTACTCTCCAACCCCATCGCCACGGCCGCTACTCTCCAACCCCATCGCCACGGCCGCTACTCTCCAACCCCATCGCCACGGCCGCTACTCTCCAACCCCATCGCCACGGGGGGTGGCCGCTACTCTCCAACCCCATCGCCACGGGGGGGCGGCCGCTACTCTCCAACCCCATCGCCACGGGGGGCGGCCGCTACTCTCCAACCCCATCGCCACGGGGGGGGGGGGCGCTACTCTCCAACCCCATCGCCACGGGGGGGGGGGGCGCTACTCTCCAACCCCATCGCCACGGGGGGGGGGGGGGGCGCTACTCTCCAACCCCATCGCCACGGGGGGGGGGGGGGGGCGCGCTACTCTCCAACCCCATCGCCACGGGGGGGGGGGGCCGCTACTCCCCAACCCCATCGCCACGGGGGGGGGGGGGGGCCGCTACTCCCCAACCCATGGCCATAGTTTAGGAATGGAAGCCCAGCCACATAGGGGTGATGATCAGGTATCCACAAAAACATTTGCCCATACAGTATATTTCTTGGGGCTGGCTCTGTATTGGATTCTACACAGGACAAACAAGACTGGACTCCAGGGAGAGGAGGCAGGAACTTTAGCACCCAGCAATACCCAAGTGGTCACAAAGACAGGAAGGGAGATGAAATAGACAACCTGAGACCTCTAGCCTCCCGTCGTCTGAAGAACAGTAAAGTTACATCTAGTGATCCAGCCAAATGTAAACAATGTGATATCAGAATAGTCCTGGAAAGCTCTCTGTATATCAGCTGATCTGTAATTCTTCTGCAGAAGGCATCTCGGGAGGGAAGGGGACTTCCACCTTCAGATGACTTCATTTTCATGGTTTGTACACATTGTATTACATACACTGATTCAATTCATAGCTAAATAAAAAAAGAGATTCTGCTCGGTTGGAGGGGATTACCCCCTTTGCTCCGGCAGGTGACTGAGCTGTGTGTCCAGAAGAGACACGTCTGCTTGACAACAAACGTCTTTAGGTTTCATCAGTAAAATGGACACAAAAGATCCCAAGCAGAAGGATGCACAGCAACCAGTACAAGCATGTAAAATACTGAATAAAATATACACTTCAACTTTATTGAATGTGGTTTGATCTGATATCTAAAAGTAAAATGTAGACCGGGAGCAGCCTGTGGGCACGACCCTGGAAATGACAGCATCCCCCTCCGGTCCGCAGCTGCCCACCCTCCATACCATCCCCTGTGAGGTCTCACCCTGATACTCAGCGCCCCACATCCCGGGAGCGACCCTCCCTCCTCTGCCAGTGTACTGCATGCATCATGCCACTGTTGCAGGCGTCACCTGACCCCCCCCAGAACCACAATACCGCCACATCTGCTCTCTCATCATCCACATTCCTCTGGTCACCAGGGACAGCCCAGGCATACTATCCCTAACCGTCTCAGACTCAACGCAGATACCACAATACTGAAACCGCATGGGGAGAGGGGGCCCCTGAGGGTGTATCCTCCCCAACTCCTAAGTCATGCCAGACAGCAGCTCATGCAATTCTGCCCTTGCGACACTCGCCAAGCCCACACAACCGTAGAGCGCGTACAGCACGGGCAAGCCCTAGTTAGATGCAGAAGCCAAAACCCGCCACCGTCTGTCATTGCTGATCTAAATGAGAGAAAAAAAATAAAAAAAAAGTGACAGATGGTTATCGTTTTCGGTTTACAATACTATAAATTAGCTTTTTTCTCTCCATTAAAAAGTAATAATGTGGCTTGTTTTAAACAGTTAAAAAAAAAAAAAATCCGCTCATGCACACTACATCCGAAGAGAAGAAAGAAAAACCCTTATGAAAGACGTCCCCGACAGCGAGGAGGCAGACGTGGACTCAAGAAAATTCATGTGTGGAACACGGCGTGTATGTGTGTGTAGGAAGGGGGGGAGGGGGGGGACTAGTGGCCCACATCCCTCCCTGGAGACACGACTAACAGTAATTATTGCTGGCGGTAACTTCAACAGAAGTGGCAGTTACAGGCACAAAGCGCCCCCATCTTTTCCTGCACTTGGCACGGATTCCTCACCACCCTCCCTGCCCATCGTACACGCGCACAAAACGTGGCTTTCCCTTGTTCCAAGAAGGCCCGGGGCAGCCTGTGGCGGTGTGCCAATCACAGTGGTCGGAGCTACAGGGGTGGCGGGAGGGGGGGGGGGGGGGGTCACAGTGCACGGGGTTTAAGGTCACAGTGGGCGGAGCAAAAGGGCATCAAAGTGCAAGTAGATGAGGCGATTCCCTCCGCTTGAGTCCATTGGTGTGACAGGCCAGTGCAGCTTACTATGGCAAAGTCCTCCATGACGTCTATCTGCGCTGTTTGAAACCCTGTGATCCATCCGGACCCAGCGGCTGCCGGATCACATTGTTAGGCTGTCTGTTCTCCTCCAGCTGATTGATTCTTGCCGGCCTGAAAAAAAGTGACAAAGAAGAATTTTAGGTTCAATCTTTTGAAATCATGTGAACACGTTAAAGCAGAATTCCAGTCACAACCCAAAGGATAAGTCTGCTCCCACCGCCATTGGAGTCTGGCTTCAGGGAAGTTGCCACCTCACTTGAGTTCTCCCCATCCTGAAGAGGCAGGTCAGGTAAGGACAAAAAAAAAAAAATGGCTGCCGCAACTTCCTCCCCCCAGGAAGTAGTAGGCAGCCCCCAGCGATGACCAAAGGAAGGAACGTCTGTCCCATTCCGCCTGCAAATAGGAGGGACTCCGGCAAGCGTGCGCCACCTCCACCCGTACTGCCGGTGTTTACCAAGGGGCCCCTGTCAAAGCACATCACCTGCCCACTGTAGCTCCCCAGACAGATCCCCTCACAAGCTCTCACCATACAGGCAGCCTCAGAGGGAAGGTCAGGGGTAAGGAGAACCAAAAGGTCGCACATTAGGGAGGAGGATGCAACCTGAAAACATTCTCTTCCCCAATTTTGGCGCAGGAACACCTAACCTGCTGAAGCCAGAGAGCCAGGAGAGGGACACCTAGGCATGAAATGATAAAAACAACAAACAGCACCCCAGTGTACCACATGCCGAACCATCATTTTTAGGGTTGAAGCCAGGGGTGGACTGACCATTTGGAAACTCGGGCTCTGCCCGAGGGCCCGGGGTCAGTAGGGGGCCCCATGAGATGCCCCTGGTACCTTTTTCATAGGCTTTTTTGAATTTGGGCGAGGACACAGGGGCCCCATGATCCCCTATTGCCCGGGGGCCCCATGAGTTGTCAGTCCGCCCCTGGTTGGAGCACATATACAATGGATAAAATGAAGGCAGGTATGCCTGGAGGAAGCTCACCCCTCCTTAACCACTGGCTGCATGGAAAGCTCAGCTTACATCTCCAGCACAGTCTGTGTATGGCAGTGTTTCTCAACTCCAGTCCTCATGGACCCCCAACAGGTCATGTTTTCAGGATTTCCCTCAGATGAAACAGCTGTGGTAATTACTAAGGCAGTGAAACTGATCAAATTACCTGTGCAAAATAATGGAAATCCTGAAAACATGACCTGTTGGGGGTCCATGAGGACTGGAGTTGAGAAACACTGGTGTATGGGAATGACTAACTCCTCTGCACCTGCAGGAGTCATCCCGCACCGGCCAATGAAAAGGCCCAAAGACCGGCATCCAGAAGATGCCAGTGCGGGATGGGACGGTTGATGGAAAGGTAAGTCAAGCCATACAGAACCCTCTATGACTGTAACGTATCAGCAGCGTCGTCCAATAGAGCGGTGTTCAGAGGGGTGTGACCAACCAATGAGGAGCACGTGTAAAAGCAGCGTCTTCACTACAATACAGGCAAGCCCGGCTGCATGACAGTAACAAGGAGGATTCAGCTGGGCTTTATATAAACATGCCTGCACCCGCTACATCGGGGTCAGTTCTAGAAGACACGGTACACAGAGAGGCAGCTTGGAGAATTGGTAAAAATTTGGCCAAAATGGGTCACCTGTCCACCACTGGCTTCTCAGCTTCCTCCTCTGGGCTGGCGCTCCCCAGGATTCGCTTTCTGGCCTCGGCGTACTCGGCTTCCCTCTGCGCCAGAGACTTCACAGGCACTGTGGGCCGGCTGCTGCAATGGGAGTTGCTTGCCAAGCCGTTGCTCGTAGGCCTTTTCAGGATCCTTATCTGAGGAGGAGGACCGGCTGGCAGAGAGTCGTCCTGGATAACCACGGGGATTTTCGGAGGAGACTTTGATTTACTAGAAAGAGAAGAAGATGAACTTTAGCCGCCGACTGTCCTGAACGCGTCTGATCCATAACGGGGTCGTTATCTCAGGACACAAACCAATCACTAGAGATGCACCCATAGAGTATTTTCAGGAGTACTCTAGAGAATGCTCCCGATACCGGAAACCGATACTTTGCCTTGCGATCTGCGTCAACACAAAATGCAGATTGCACTGCAAAGAATAGAATGTTTTGAACAGGAAGGCAATTCCTGTCCCAATCGCATGTGGTTTCCCCCCTGCTCCTGTGTGAACCCAGGCTTGTCATAGCGTGGGATCGGGGTAGGGAGGTTCCCCCCCCTGCTCCTGTGTGATCCCAGGCTTGTCATAGCGTGGGATCGGGGTAGGGAGGTTCCCCCTGCTCCTCTGTGAACCCAGGCTTGTCACAGCGTGGCATCGGGGTAGGGAGGTTCCCCCTGCTCCTGTGTGAACCCAGGCTTGTCATAGCGTGGGATCGGGGCAGGGAGGTTCCCCCCCTGCTCCTGTGTGAACCCAGGCTTGTCATAGCGTGGGATCGGGGTAGGGAGGTTCCCCCCCTGCTCCTGTGTGAACCCAGGCTTGTCATAGCGTGAGATCGGGGCAGGGAGGTGCCCCCCCTGCTCCTGTGTGATCCCAGGCTTGTCATAGCGTGGCATCGGGGTAGGGAGGTTCCCCCTGCTCCTGTGTGAACCCAGGCTTGTCATAGCGTGGGATCGGGGCAGGGAGGTTCCCCCCCTGCTCCTGTGTGAACCCAGGCTTGTCATAGCGCGAGATCGGGGCAGGGAGGTGCCCCCCCTGCTCCTGTGTGATCCCAGGCTTGTCATAGCGTGGCATCGGGGTAGGGAGGTTCCCCCTGCTCCTGTGTGAACCCAGGCTTGTCATAGCGTGGGATCGGGGTAGGGAGGTTCCCCCTGCTCCTGTGTGAACCCAGGCTTGTCATAGCGTGGGATCGGGGCAGGGAGGTTTCCCCCCTGCTCCTGTGTGAACCCAGGCTTGTCATAGCGTGGGATCGGGGCAGGGAGGTTCCCCCCCTGCTCCTGTGTGAACCCAGGCTTGTCATAGCGTGGGATCGGGGTAGGGAGGTTCCCCCTGCTCCTGTGTGAACCCAGGCTTGTCATAGCGTGGGATCGGGGTAGGGAGGTTCCCCCTGCTCCTGTGTGAACCCAGGCTTGTCATAGCGTGGAATTGAGGCAAGGAGGTTTCCTGCACCACTCCTGTGTGAACTGAGGCTGAGCGGAGTTTGGGAGAGAATAGTATGTGGGGATGTATGCATTCGTGGCAGATGGAGACAGATGCTCCGGATTCTCAGCTGTAGTAGGAGAGAAAGGCGCGGGGATTTGATATCCCTACGGCTTTCTCTCCTCTCCTTGGAGGGATGACAGCTTGGGCTAGAGGGCTTTTGATTGGTCAGCACCTTCACATGGACAATGCTGATCGATCAGAAGCCACCCTAGTCTGTACTGTCATCCCTGGAAGGGGAGAGGGGAAAGCCATAGAGGACGTTGAAGCAGCTGTCTCCTTGTAGGGATGACAGTATGGGCTAAATGGCTTCTGATTGGTCAGCACCGTCCGTGCGAAGGAAAGGAGAGAAATTCACGGGGGATTTTAAATCCCTGTGGCCCTCTTGTCTCTCCTACAGCTGAGGATCCAGAGCAACTGTCACCATAGCATTCATCCCCACACGCCCCTTCAACTGTCACCATAGCATACACCCCCACACGCCCCTTCAACTGTCACCATAGCATACACCCCCACACGCCCCTTCAACTGTCACCATAGCATACACCCCCACACGCCCCTTCAACTGTCACCATAGCATACACCCCCACACGCCCCTTCAACTGTCACCATAGCATACACCCCCACACGCCCCTTCAACTGTCACCATAGCATACACCCCCACACGCCCCTTCAACTGTCACCATAGCATACACCCCCACACGCCCCTTCAACTGTCACCATAGCATACACCCCCACACGCCCCTTCTCTCCCCTCAGCATGGGATTGGTGCAGGGAGGCTTCCCGCGTTGCTCCTGTGTGAATTCAAGCTATGACAAGCCGGGTTCACATAGGAGAAGTGAAGAAACCACATGTGATATGGAAAGGAATTGCATGCTATTCTTTGTGGTGCCATTTGTGTTCATACATTTTGTATTGACACACAAAGTATCGGTGCGGGCGAGTACTTGACCAAAAAGTAACAGTACTCACTCTCAGATCAAAAAAAGGGGATCGGTGCATCCCTACAATCAGTAATCACATACTTGGTATCTGATTGGAAGAATTCTGGGAGCAGAGACCACCCCGGGGGTCACTAATACTCACTTCTCTCTCTGTGTAATCTTCAACTTCTTCTCCAACCGTCGCTCTATCTCCTAGAGGAGTAAAAACACAAAAGACGCCATGAAAGGGGAGACTAATACAACATAAAAATACTCTACAGAGCCCACCGAGGCGGAGAGATACTACACAGAGCCCGCCCCAGCCCCACCCCGCACAGAGCCCACCCCAGTCCCACCCCGCACAGAGCCCACCCCAGCCCCTCCCTGCACAGAGCTCGCCCTGCACAGAGCCCGCCCCAGTCCCGCCCTGCACAGAGCCCGCCCCAGCCCCACCCCTGCCCCGCACAGAGCCCGCCCCAGCCCCACCCCTGCCCCGCAGAGCCCACCCAAGTCCCACCCCTGCCCCGCAGAGCCCACCCCAGTCCCTCCCCGCACAGAGCCCGCCCCAGCCCCTCCCCGCACAGAGCCCGCCCCAGCCCCACACAGAGCCCACCCCAGTCCCACCCTGCACAGAGCCCGCCCCAGTCCCTCCCCCGCACAGAGCCCGCCCCAGCCCCACCCCCGCACAGAGCCCGCCCCAGCCCCACCCCCGCCCCTCCCCCGCACAGAGCCCGCCCCAGCCCCACCCCCGCACAGAGCCCGCCCCAGCCCCACCCCCGCACAGAGCCCGCCCCAGCCCCTCCCTGCACAGAGCCCGCCCCAGTCCCGCCCTGCACAGAGCCCGCCCCAGTCCCGCCCTGCACAGAGCCCGCCCCAGTCGGAGATTATGGTTTCACTTTCACATCTCCCCACCACCCTGTGATTGGGGAACAGAAGCTGCAGAATGATGAGCCCACCGGTCACTCCGCTCTCTCCTCTATTAGCATGCTCCATGCGCTGCAACCCTCCCAATCGGCTCCTTGTGCTGGTTCTCCCTGCCCCATCTGAGCTCTGCTGTACAACCATTGTAAGGGGCCGATAGCAGGTCAATTGTAGGTACTTCGATTTGACATTAAAAAGATACACAGATACAATAGATTGATTACAGAGCTGCACTGATTTGTGTCTTCGCCTGCAGTTCAGCAGAGTGATTGTAAAGGTTACATTTTTATTCCTAAAACAATAAACACGGTGTACTTACCCGCTCTGTGTGATGGTATTGCACAGAGCCGGCCCAATCCTTTTCTTTGGGGGGGGGTGCCCACCTCCAGTTCTCTTCCTTTCTCCGAGCGCCGCCATAGCAAGTGGTGGCACTCATGAAAGTGCCCTCCT
The DNA here is from genome assembly GCF_062004578.1 of Staurois parvus. Classification (NCBI taxonomy): domain Eukaryota; kingdom Metazoa; phylum Chordata; class Amphibia; order Anura; family Ranidae; genus Staurois; species Staurois parvus. Next base: position 28,761 of record NW_028321356.1, on the reverse strand, counting down.
GACCTGGGATGTGTGCGTCTATAGACACAGGAAGCACATCTAGGCAGCCAGAAGCAGACTGACTGTCCTTTTACATCCGCTGTCTGTTATGTTTTTTTTTTTTTTTTTTAAAAATGGAAAAATAAAAAAAAATAGGGGATTGAATAAAAAAAAAAAATGGGTGTGGATGTAAACCGATCTCTACATCTGGTTTTCCGTACAGATGCATCAATGTCTGTTTTTTGTCCATCAATGGATGAAAGAAAAAAAAAAAAAAAAAAAAAAAAAAAAAAAAAAAAAAAAGGACAAAATGCCTTAGAAGTTCTGTTTTTTCAAAACAAAAACAACACACATCAGTTTTACATCTGTTTTCCACATCCACTACCAATGCAAAAGAAAAAAAAAACCAAACAAAAAAAAAAGCGTCCAGTTTGCCCTTTTACATCCATTCGGGTTTTTTAATGGACCAAAAATGCAGACTTCTATTTTAAAAAAAAAATATATTATACTATTAGACCTGACCAGAAATGGACAAAAAAAATGCTGCAAGTGGACGCTGTCCGTTTTTCATCCGTCTGCCCATAGGAACGCATTGCCGTCCGTTTTTCATCCCTCTGCCCATAGGAACGCATTGCCGTCCGTTTTTCATCCCTCTGCCCATAGGAACGCATTGCCGTCCGTTTATCATCCCTCTGCCCATAGGAACGCATTGCCGTCCGTTTTTCATCCCTCTGCCCATAGGAACGCATTGCCGTCCGTTTTTCATCCCTCTGCCCATAGGAACGCATTGCCGTCCGTTTATCATCCCTCTGCCCATAGGAACGCATTGCCGTCCGTTTTTCATCCCTCTGCCCATAGGAACGCATTGCCGTCCGTTTTTCATCCCTCTGCCCATAGGAACGCATTGCCGTCCGTTTTTCATCCCTCTGCCCATAGGAACGCATTGCCGTCCGTTTTTCATCCCTCTGCCCATAGGAACGCATTGCCGTCCGTTTTTCATCCCTCTGCCCATAGGAACGCATTGCCGTCCGTTTTTCATCCGTCTGCCATAGGAACGCATTGCCGTCCGTTTTTCATCCGTCTGCCCATAGGAACGCATTGCCGTCCGTTTTTCATCCCTCTGCCATAGGAACGCATTGCCGTCCGTTTTTCATCCCTCTGCCCATAGGAACGCATTGCTGTCCGTTTTTCATCCCTCTGCCCATAGGAACGCATTGCCGTCCGTTTATCATCCCTCTGCCCATAGGAACGCATTGCCGTCCGTTTTTCATCCCTCTGCCCATAGGAACGCATTGCGGTCCGTTTTTCCATCCATCAAGCGATAGATGAGACCCAGACAGACGGAACGCCTGTGTGAAAGGATCTGATGCTTTAGGGCCGAGTCACGCCAGTGCGTTGGTCTGGGTTTTAGCGCGCCTGAAAAACAATTTCCAACGCGTCCTGTTCACACCGCAATGCTGCAACACATATGCATTCTAGTGCAACGGACACAAGCGTATGGCAACGCAACGGATATCCTGTGAGTACGCGTTAACGCGCGCTAAAATGGATGTCAATGGATGTCAGCGCGTGACAGAGGGAAATGTACATCGGCCCTCAATCTGCGGTCATCGTCCAGCGCAGGAAGTGGATCCTCGGGGCGCGCACACACACGGGGCGTATCAGACACGTCACTGAACATCCCGGGATGACCACACAGATCCTCCTCAGCGGGGGAAGCGGGTGACACCACCTCAGTCTGGAGACGCTCGCGGTCGCTGGGCTGCCAAATAAAGCGCGCTATACATGGAGGTATTAATAACTGCCGGGGAGCCTTAAAGGGAAATCCCGCACTATTTATAGCCAGGATGGACGCACGGGATCAGATTATAGGCTGCAGCTGCTGATTGACAAAAGTTTTCCAACAGATCCATTTGACAGAAATCTACTCAACTCTACTTCTGATGAACGGGATTGGCCACACGGCTCGAAAACCCGTCCAGATCCGTCTGTATCCGGCTTAACTGTCACTTGTGCGGACTCAGCCAGGACTGATCTGTCCCGGAAATGTCCTGATCAGGACTCTCCTGTTGGAGGGATTACATGGAGGTCGACGGGTTCATCACATTCACAAATACCACTTGAAGCACAACCAACCCCCTGCCCACCCCCCATTGCTTTCAGACAAGGAAACCGCCATCTTGCCCTCCATATGATTGGCAGTTGCCATGGTGCGGCACGTGACCAGCGATGACTCCGGCCATTTGACAGTCCGGTTGGGAACACAAGCAAATGGGACACTTATCCCAGGATGCCGGGAGCGCAACTTTGGTGAAACCGTTAAATCCATGCGTTTAGTTCCACCAAATTGTATTCGGGCGATTCACAGCGACTGACGCTAAAATGTGCGGATAACGGACCCGCCACGCAATGGCCCCGAGGGATAACGGACCCGCCACGTAATGGCCGCGAGGGATAACGGACCCGCCACGCAATGGCCCGAGGGATAACGGACCCGCCACGCAATGGCCGCGAGGGATAACGGACCCGCCACGCAATGGCCGCCCTGCGGATAACGGACCCGCCACGCAATGGCCCCGAGGGATAACGGACCCGCCACGCAATGGCCCCGAGGGATAACGGACCCGCCACGCAATGGCCGCCCTGCGGATAACGGACCCGCCACGCAATGGCCGCCCTGCGGATAACGGACCCGCCACGCAATGGCCGCCCTGCGGATAACGGACCCGCCACGCAATGGCCCCGAGGGATAACGGACCCGCCACGCAATGGCCCCGAGGGATAACGGACCCGCCACGCAATGGCCCCGAGGGATAACGGACCCGCCACGCAATGGCCCCGAGGGATAACGGACCCGCCACGCAATGGCCCCGAGGGATAACGGACCCGCCACGCAATGGCCCCGAGGGATAACGGACCCGCCACGCAATGGCCCCGAGGGATAACGGACCCGCCACGCAATGGCCGCCCTGCGGATAACGGACCCGCCACGCAATGGCCGCGAGGGATAACGGACCCGCCACGCAATGGCCGCCCTGCGGATAACGGACCCGCCACGCAATGGCCGCCCTGCGGATAACGGACCCGCCACGCAATGGCCGCCCTGCGGATAACGGACCCGCCACGCAATGGCCGCGAGGGATAACGGACCCGCCACGCAATGGCCGCGAGGGATAACGGACCCGCCACGCAATGGCCCAGCCACGCAATGGACCCGCCACGCAATGGCCGCGAGGGATAACGGACCCGCCACGCAATGGCCGCGAGGGATAACGGACCCGCCACGCAATGGCCGCGAGGGATAACGGACCCGCCACGCAATGGCCGCGAGGGATAACGGACCCGCCACGCAATGGCCCAGCCACGCAATGGACCCGCCACGCAATGGCCCCGAGGGATAACGGACCCGCCACGCAATGGCCCCGAGGGATAACGGACCCGACACGCAATGGCCCCGAGGGATAACGGACCCGACACGCAATGGCCCCGAGGGATAACGGACCCGACACGCAATGGCCCCGAGGGATAACGGACCCGACACGCAATGGCCCCGAGGGATAACGGACCCGACACGCAATGGCCCAGCCACGCAATGGACCCGCCACGCAATGGCCGCCGCGCGGATAACGGACTCGCCACGCAATGGCCGCCCTGCGGATAACGGACTCGCCACGCAATGGCCGCCCTGCGGATAATGGCTGTACATTTCCATCTATTGACATGCACTGAGGACATCCTGTGACATCACACCCGGTGAGCGGAGGAGGAGTGTGATGAGGAAGACGTGGAGATTTGTGTGGATTCTGGTGGCCGGATGTCTTCCATGACAGAGATAATCGTTGTGATAACATCGGCTATACTGAGGAGATTGCGGCAGACAAGACGCTATTGGGACCGCCCACTGATGTCACAACATGAAGCTATTGGGACCGCCCACAGATGTCACAACATGAAGCTATTGGGACCGCCCACTGATGTCACAACATGAAGCTATTGGGACCGCCCACTGATGTCACAACATGAAGCTATTGGGACCGCCCACTGATGTCACAACATGAAGCTATTGGGACCGCCCACTGATGTCACAACATGAAGCTATTGGGACCGCCCACTGATGTCACAACATGAAGCTATTGGGACTGCCCACTGATGTCACAACATGAAGCTATTGGGACCGCCCACTGATGTCACAACATGAAGCTATTGGGACCACCCACTGATGTCACAACATGACAGTAAAGGGCAGTTCTGGACGTTCCATGTCCCCCGGAACAATTCTGTGATTCTACACGAGGTCCATCGCCGGGCGAACGTTCACATCCGGGCCAAGCAAACTTTATATTTTGGGTCATTAGAGTCGGCATAAAGAACACGGCTGGGTCCAGGTCATGTCTGGTCAAGGTTAAGGTCATGGCCAGGTCAGAGGTCATAGGTGGTCCCACATTGCGCCATTGCACCCACATACATGTACATTACATGTGCTTACATTGTAGCACAACGCAGGGTTGTAGCGTGAATAGGACACGCAGGAAAGTGTTTTTCAGACGTCCTTCCATGACCCGAGTCTCACAGCTGCACTGAAATGCAGATCAACGCACCGGTGTGACTTGGCCCCATAAGGAATCCCACAAAGGGCCCCGATCATATACAGGGCATGGAATGCTGGAGAGGACCATCGCAGATCTCAGCCGGGGTCCTGTGGGAGGCCGAGGTTCCTCCACAGATTTCTGGGGGCTCCTGGAGTATCAGATGGGCCTCCATAGTCCATGTGACCAATCATCCTTCTAGCGGTCTGTACACACTTTAGAATTCGTTTCAGTCTCCCCAGCCTCCTCCTCCAGGCCTCAGCCTGCCCAGCCTCCTCCTCCTCCTCCAGGCCTCAGCCTGCCCAGCCGCCTCCTCCTCCTCCTCCAGGCCTCAGCCTGCCCAGCCGCCTCCTCCTCCTCCTCCTCCTCCAGGCCTCAACCTGCCCAGCCGCCTCCTCCTCCTCCAGGCCTCAACCTGCCCAGCCGCCGCCTCCTCCTCCTCCTCCAGGCCTCAGCCTGCCCAGCCTCCTCCTCCTCCTCCAGGCCTCAGCCTGCCCAGCCTCCTCCTCCTCCTCCAGGCCTCAGCCTGCCCAGCCTCCTCCTCCTCCTCCTCCAGGCCTCAGCCTGCCCAGCCTCCTCCTCCTCCTCCAGGCCTCAGCCTGCCCAGCCTCCTCCTCCTCCTCCAGGCCTCAGCCTGCCCAGCCTCCTCCTCCTCCTCCAGGCCTCAGCCTGCCCAGCCGCCGCCTCCTCCTCCTCCTCCTCCTCCTCCTCCTCCTCCAGGCCTCAGCCTGCCCAGCCGCCGCCTCCTCCTCCTCCTCCGCCAGGCCTCACCCTCCCCAGCCGCCGCCTCCTCCTCCAGGCCTCACCCTCCCCAGCCGCCTCCTCCTCCTCCAGGCCTCACCCTCCCCAGCCGCCGCCTCCTCCTCCAGGCCTCACCCTCCCCAGCCGCCTCCTCCTCCTCCAGGCCTCACCCTCCCCAGCCGCCTCCTCCTCCTCCAGGCCTCACCCTCCCCAGCCGCCTCCTCCTCCTCCAGGCCTCACCCTCCCCAGCCGCCTCCTCCTCCTCCAGGCCTCACCCTCCCCAGCCGCCTCCTCCTCCTCCAGGCCTCACCCTCCCCAGCCGCCTCCTCCTCCTCCAGGCCTCACCCTCCCCAGCCGCCTCCTCCTCCTCCAGGCCTCACCCTCCCCAGCCGCCTCCTCCTCCTCCAGGCCTCACCCTCCTCCAGGCCTCACCCTCCCCAGCCGCCTCCTCCAGGCCTCACCCTCCTCCAGGCCTCACCCTCCCCAGCCGCCTCCTCCTCCTCCAGGCCTCACCCTCCCCAGCCGCCTCACCCTCCTCCAGGCCTCACCCTCCCCAGCCGCCTCACCCTCCTCCAGGCCTCACCCTCCCCAGCCGCCTCACCCTCCTCAGCCGCCTCACCCTCCTCCAGGCCTCACCCTCCCCAGCCGCCTCCTCCTCCTCCAGGCCTCACCCTCCTCCAGGCTTCACCCTCCCCAGCCGCCTCCAGGCCTCACCCTCCCCAGCCGCCTCCAGGCCTCCTCCAAGCTTCAGCCTCCCCAGCCGCCGCCACCTCCTCCAAGCTTCAGCCTCCGCCTCCTCCACGCTTCGGCCTCCCCAGCCGCCGCCTCCTCCTCCTCCACGCTTCGGCCTCCCCAGCCGCCGCCGCCTCCTCCTCCTCCACGCTTCGGCCTCCCCAGCCGCCGCCGCCTCCTCCTCCTCCACGCTTCGGCCTCCCCAGCCGCCGCCGCCTCCTCCTCCTCCACGCTTCGGCCTCCCCAGCCGCCGCCGCCTCCTCCTCCTCCACGCTTCGGCCTCCCCAGCCGCCGCCGCCTCCTCCTCCACGCTTCGGCCTCCCCAGCCGCCGCCGCCTCCAGGCCTCCCCAGCAGCCGCCGCCTCCAGGCCTCCCCAGCAGCCGCCGCCTCCAGGCCTCCCCAGCAGCCGCCGCCTCCAGGCCTCAGCCTCTCCAGCCGCCTACTCCTCCAGGCCTCAGCCTCCTCCTCCAGGCCTCCCCAGCAGCCGCCGCCTCCTCCAGGCCTCCCCAGCAGCCGCCGCCTCCTCCTCCAGGCCTCAGCCACCCCAGCCGCCTCCTCCTCCAGGCCCTTAGCCTCTCCAGCCTCCTCCTCCAGGCCTCAGCCTCCTCCTCCAGGCCCCAGCCTCCTCCTCCAGGCCCCAGCCTCCTCCTCCAGGCCCCAGCCTCCTCCTCCAGGCCCTTAGCCTCTCCAGCCTCCTCCTCCAGGCCCTTAGCCTCCTCCTCCAGGCCCTTAGCCTCTCCAGCCTCCTCCTCCAGGCCTCAGCCTCCTCCTCCAGGCCCTTAGTCTCTCCAGCCTCCTCCTCCACCAGAACTTAGCCTCTCCTCCTCCTCCAGGCCTCAATCTTCTCAGCACAGTCACTGTCCGGCCTCAGTCCTGCCGCCACTACATAGACAGGCTTCCCATCACACAGCCGGCCCCGGCCTCACTGCAGACACTCTCCGGCCTCCACTCACCCCGCTGTCGGCCGCATCCTCCCAACTCTCCGCGACCTCATCCTCTTCCATCTTCCGCTCCCCGGAAACCAGGCCGCGCGCCGGCCTTTACTGCGCAGGTGTCGCTCCTGCACCAGCACGTACACGTAGCCGCGCGTTGCCGACACACAGAACGTGGTCAGAAAAAGGACCTATTACACCCAGCGTCGGCCGGAAACTGTCTGTCCGCCATGTTGGTACTCCCGTTTCTTCTCCGTGGAGAGGAATGGCAGCACAACCTCCGCGTAGAATATCGGCGCTGCTCAGCACACACGACACGACATGTCACCGAGGAATCGTCCAGCTATAACAATTTATTGTCAATGAAGTAAGGGAGGGTGTGTCCTCATGGGGGAGATTCCCCATCACTTCCGGTCCCATGGCAACAACAGGAAGTGAGAGAAAATCTCTTTAAAGTGAGGAAATATCTGGTAGACACCAGGAATAGTGTCCCCATTGGAAGATCCCCCTCTCTTCCTGTCCTGGTGACAACTAACACTTTGGGATTGCCATCATTTTGTGCCTCTGTGACACCAGGACAAATAGTGGGGGTGGGGTTCCCATACATCCAGGTCCCCACCAGAGCTCCCCCCTTACATCAGAGCCCCCCTTACATCAGTGTACCCATCAGAGCCCCCCCCCTTACATCAGTGTCCCCATCAGAGCCCCCCTTACATCAGAGCCCCCCTTACATCAGTGTACCCATCAGAGCCCCCCCCCTTACATCAGTGTCCCCATCAGAGCCCCCCCTTACATCAGTGTCCCCATCAGAGCCCCCCCTTACATCAGTGTCCCCATCAGAGCCCCCCTTACATCAGTGTCCCCATCAGAGCCCCCCCTTACATCAGTGTCCCCATCAGAGCCCCCCCCCCCTTACATCAATGTCCCCATCAGAGCCCCCCCTTACATCAGTGTCCCCATCAGAGCCCCCCCCTTACATCAGTGTCCCCATCAGAGCCCCCCCTTACATCAGTGTCCCCATCAGAGCCCCCCTTACATCAGTGTCCCCATCAGAGCCCCCCCTTACATCAGTGTCCCCCCTTACATCAGTGTCCCCATCAGAGCCCCCCTTACATCAGTGTCCCCATCAGAGCCCCTTCTTACATCAGTGTCCCCATCAAAGCCCCCCCTTACATCAGTGTCCCCATCAGAGCCCCCCTTACATCAGTGTCCCCATCAGAGCCCCCCCTTACATCAGTGTCCCCCCTTACATCAGTGTCCCCATCAGAGCCCCCCTTACATCAGTGTCCCCATCAGAGCCCCTTCTTACATCAGTGTCCCCATCAGAGCCCCCCCTTACATCAGTGTCCCCATCAGAGCCCCCCCTTACATCAGTGTCCCCATCAGAGCCCCCCCCCCTTACATCAGTGTCCCCATCAGAGCCCCCCTTACATCAGAGTCCCCATCAGAAGAGACAAATCGATCTGAATCCTCGGTCTGTGCACTGAGTCTGGGGACACACCACTGACTGTAGCTGTGGGCTGGATAAAATCTGTTAGAGGGCCCCTGGGCCGTAGTTTGGAGACCCATGTGACATGGTGGGGGCACTCTCCAGGCTGGAGCTTGGTATACACTGTGCCGTACACAACATACTCCAGGCCTAGCGCTCCGTATACTGCGCCATACATGACATACTCCAGGCCTAACGCTCCGTATACTGCGCCATACAGGACATACTCCAGGCCTAACGCTCCGTATACTGTGCCGTACGCGACATACTCCAGTCCTAACGCTCCATACACTGCGCCGTACACGACATACTCCAGTCCTAACGCTCCGTATACTGCCGTACATGACATACTCCAGTCCTAACGCTCCATACACTGCGCCGTACACGACATACTCCAGTCCTAACGCTCCGTATACTGCCGTACATGACATACTCCAGTCCTAACGCTCCATACACTGTGCCGTACATGACATACTCCAGGCCTAACGCTCCATACACTGTGCCGTACACAACACATTCCAGGCCTAACGCTCCGTATACTGTGCCGTACGCGACATACTCCAGTCCTAACGCTCCGTATACTGCGCCGTACACGACATACTCCAGTCCTAACGCTCCGTATACTGCGCCGTACGCGACATACTCCAGTCCTAACGCTCCATACACTGCCGTACACGACATACTCCAGGCCTAACGCTCCGTATACTGCGCTGTACACAACACATTCCAGGCCTAACGCTCCATACACTGCCGTACACGACATACTCCAGTCCTAACGCTCCGTATACTGCGCCGTACACGACATACTCCAGTCCTAACGCTCCGTATACTGCGCCATACATGACATACTCCAGTCCTAACGCTCCATACACTGCCGTACACGACATACTCCAGTCCTAACGCTCCGTATACTGCGCCATACATGACATACTCCAGGCCTAACGCTCCGTATACTGTGCCATACATGACATACTCCAGGCCTAACACTCCGTATACTGTGCCGTACACGACATACTCCAGGCCTAACGCTCCATACACTGCCGTACACGACATACTCCAGTCCTAACGCTCCGTATACTGTGCCATACATGACATACTCCAGGCCTAACGCTCCGTATACTGCGCCATACATGACATACTCCAGTCCTAACGCTCCATACACTGCCGTATACGACATACTCCAGGCCTAACGCTCCGTATACTGCGCCGTACATGACATACTCCAGGCCTAACACTCCGTATACTGTGCCGTACACGACATACTCCAGGCCTAACGCTCCATACACTGCCGTACACGACATACTCCAGTCCTAACGCTCCGTATACTGTGCCATACATGACATACTCCAGGCCTAACGCTCCGTATACTGCGCCATACATGACATACTCCAGTCCTAACGCTCCATACACTGCCGTACACAACACACTCCAGGCCTAACGCTCCGTATACTGTGCCGTACACGACATACTCCAGTCCTAACGCTCCGTATACTGCGCCGTACATGACATACTCCAGGCCTAACGCTCCGTATACTGTGCCGTACACGACATACTCCAGTCCTAACGCTCCGTATACTGCGCCGTACATGACATACTCCAGTCCTAACGCTCCGTATACTGCGCCGTACACGACATACTCCAGGCCTAACACTCCGTATACTGTGCCGTACACGACATACTCCAGGCCTAACGCTCCATACACTGCCGTACACGACATACTCCAGGCCTAACGCTCCGTATACTGTGCCGTACACGACATACTCCAGTCCTAACGCTCCGTATACTGTGCCGTACGCGACATACTCCAGGCCTAACGCTCCGTACACTGTGCCGTACACGACATACTCCAGTCCTAACGCCTCGTACACTGCGCCGTACGCGACATACTCCAGTCCTAGCGCTCCGTATACTGCGCCGTACGCGACATACTCCAGGCCTAGCTCTCCGTATACTGCGCCGTACGCGACATACTCCAGGCCTAACGCTCCGTATACTGCGCCGTACACGACATACTCCAGGCCTAACGCTCCGTATACTGTGCCGTACACGACATACTCCAGGCCTAACGCTCCATACACTGCCATACATGACATACTCCAGTCCTAACGCTCCATACACTGCCGTACACAACACACTCCAGGCCTAGCGCTCCGTATACTGTGCCGTACACGACATACTCCAGTCCTAACGCTCCGTACACTGCGCCGTACGCGACATACTCCAGTCCTAGCGCTCCGTACACTGCGCCGTACGCGACATACTCCAGTCCTAACGCTCCGTATACTGTGCCTTACATGACATACTCCAGTCCTAACACTCCGTACACTGCGCCGTACGCGACATACTCCAGTCCTAGCGCTCCGTATACTGCGCCGTACGCGACATACTCCAGGCTTAGCTCTCCGTATACTGTGCTGTACATGACATACTCTGCATACTCCTCCCCCACACTTGCCTGCTGTGCTGGACTGTACACTACAATACATGTACATAGCTGGCACTACAATGATTGTTTATCCTGAGTGTCAGGACTGGAATGTTTTGCACACAGTCTGCTCTTCCCCTTTAATTGGACCTCCTCCCCACATGACAGGGTTCTGCCAATCACAACATGGCGCTTGTTGGGCCCAGGCCCCGCCCACGGCCTCAAAGTGGGTTAGGAGACCGCACCGCCCACAGCCAACCACAAGATGGCGAGATGGAGCCGAGACTTCAGGCGCGTTACCGAGGCACGTTGTGCGTGCGCGCCCCCTCCGCCGGCTCCGGCCCTTCCTCTTCTGTCGCCGCTCAGGAGACCGAGAAAGATGGCGGCTCGGTGAGGAAAAGGAGCCGGCCCGACCCAGGTGAGACCCACCGGCTGTGTCCTCATCCCTCACCGGTCCTGTATATACGGAGAGACCTCCCCCTTGTATACCTCCACTGACTGTATATACAGAGAGACCCCCCCTGTATACCTCCACTGACTGTATATACAGAGACCACCCTGTATACCTCCACTGACTGTATATACAGAGAGACCCCCCCCCTGTATACCTCCACTGACTGTATATACAGAGAGACCCCCCCTGTATACCTCCACTGACTGTATATACAGAGAGACCCCCCCTGTATACCTCCACTGACTGTATATACAGAGAGACCCCCCCCCCCGTATACCTCCACTGACTGTATATACAGAGACCCCCCCCCCCCTGTATACCTCCACTGGCTGTATATACAGAGACCCCCCTGTATACCTCCACTGACTGTATATACAGAGACCCCCCTGTATACCTCCACTGACTGTATATACAGAGACCCCCCCTGTATACCTCTACTGACTGTAAATACAGAGAGACCCCCCTGTATACCTCCACTGACTGTATATACAGAGACCCCCCCTGTATACCTCCCCTGACTGTATATACACCTGGACCTCCCTGTATACCTCCACTGACTGTATATACAGAGACCCCCCCCCCCCTGTATACCTCCACTGACTGTATATACAGAGACCACCCCCCTGTATACCTCCACTGACTGTATATACAGAGACCCCCCCCTGTATACCTCCACTGACTGTATATACAGAGACCCCCCTGTATACCTCCACTGACTGTATATACAGAGACCCCCCTGTATACCTCCACTGACTGTATATACAGAGACCCCCCTGTATACCTCCACTGACTGTATATACAGAGACCCCCCTGTATACCTCCACTGACTGTATATACAGAGACCCCCCCTGTATACCTCCACTGACTGTATATACACCTGGACCTCCCTGTATACCTCCACTGACTGTATATACAGAGACCCCCCCCCCTGTATACCTCCACTGACTGTATATACAGAGACCACCCCCCTGTATACCTCCACTGACTGTATATACAGAGACCCCCCCCCTGTATACCTCCACTGACTGTATATACAGAGACCCCCCTGTATACCTCCACTGACTGTATATACAGAGACCCCCCCTGTATACCTCCACTGACTGTATATACAGAGAGACCCCCTGTATACCTCCCCTGACTGTATATACAGAGAGACCCCCCCTGTATACCTCCACTGACTGTATATACAGAGACCCTCCCCTGTATACCTCCACTGACTGTATATACAGAGAGACCCCCCTGTATACCTCCATTGACTGTATATACAGAGACCCCCCCTGTATACCTCCCCTGACTGTATATACAGAGACCCCCCCCTGTATACCTCCCCTGACTGTATATACAGAGACCCCCCCTGTATACCTCCCCTGACTGTATATACAGAGACCCCCCCTGTATACCTCCCCTGACTGTATATACAGAGACCCCCCCTGTATACCTCCCCTGACTGTATATACAGAGACCCCCTGTATACCTCCACTGACTGTATATACAGAGACCCCCCTGTATAACCTCCCCTGACTGTATATACAGAGACCCCCCCCTGTATACCTCCCCTGACTGTATTTACAGAGACCCCCCCTGTATACCTCCCTGACTGTATATACAGAGACCCCCCCCTGTATACCTCCACTGACTGTATATACAGAGAGACCCCCCCTGTATACCTCCACTGGACTGTATATACACAGAGACCCCCCCCTGTATACCTCCACTGACTGTATATACAGAGACCCCCCTGTATACCTCCACTGACTGTATATACAGAGACCCCCCTGTATACCTCCACTGACTGTATATACAGAGACCCCCCCCTGTATGCCTCCACTGACTGTATATACAGAGACCCCCCTGTATACCTCCACTGACTGTATATACAGAGACCCCCCCCCCTGTATGCCTCCACTGACTGTATATACAGAGACCCCCCTGTATACCTCCACTGACTGTATATACAGAGACCCCCCTGTATGCCTCCACTGACTGTATATACAGAGACCCCCCTGTATACCTCCACTGACTGTATATACAGAGACCACCCTGTATACCTCCCCTGACTGTATATACACCCGACCCCCCTGCATACCTCCACTGACTGTATATACAGAGACCCCCCCCTGTATACCTCCACTGACTGTATATACAGAGACCCCCCTGTATACCTCCACTGACTGTATATACAGAGACCCCCCCCTGTATACCTCCCCTGACTGTATATACACCCGGACCCCCCTGTATACTCCACTGACTGTATATACAGAGACCCCCCCTGTATACCTCCACTGACTGTATATACAGAGACCCCCCCTGGATTACCTCCACTGACTGTATATACAGAGACCCCCCCTGTATACCTCCACTGACTGTATATACAGAGCCCCCCCTGTATACCTCCACTGACTGTATATACAGAGACCCCCCCCTGTATACCTCCACTGACTGTATATACAGAGACCCCCCTGTATACCTCCACTGACTGTATATACAGAGACCCCCCCCTGTATACCTCCACTGACTGTATATACAGAGACCCCCCCCTGTATACCTCCACTGACTGTATATACAGAGAGACCCCCCCCCCCGTATACCTCCACTGACTGTACTATACAGAGACCCCCCTGTATACCTCCACTGACTGTATATACAGAGACCCCCCTGTATACCTCCACTGACTGTATATACAGAGACCCCCCCTGTATACCTCCACTGACTGTATATACAGAGACCCCCCTGTATACCTCCACTGACTGTATATACAGAGACCCCCCCTGTATACCTCCACTGACTGTATATACAGAGACCCCCCCCGTATACCTCCACTGACTGTATATACAGAGACCCCCTCCGTATACCTCCACTGACTGTATATACAGAGACCCCACCCCCCTGTATACCTCCACTGACTGTATATACAGAGACCCCCTGTATACCTCCACTGACTGTATATACAGAGAGACCCCCCCTGTATACCTCCACTGACTGTATATACAGAGACCCCCCTGTATACCTTCACTGACTGTATATACAGAGACCCCCCCTGTATACCTCCACTGACTGTATATACAGAGAGACCCCCTGTATACCTCCACTGACTGTATATACAGAGAGACCCCCTGTATACCTCCCCTGACTGTATATACAGAGAGACCCCCCTGTATACCTCCATTGACTGTATATACAGAGACCCCCCCTGTATACCTCCACTGACTGTATATACAGAGAGACCCCCCCTGTATACCTCCACTGACTGTATATACAGAGAGACCCCCCTGTATACCTCCACTGACTGTATATACACAGAGACCCCCCTGTATACCTCCACTGACTGTATATACAGAGACCCCCCCTGTATACCTCCACTGACTGTATATACAGAGACCCCCCCTGTATACCTCCACTGACTGTATATACAGAGACCACCCCCCTGTATACCTCCACTGACTGTATATACAGAGACCCCCCTGTATACCTCCACTGACTGTATATACAGAGACCCCCCTGTATACCTCCACTGACTGTATATACAGAGACCCCCCCTGTATACCTCCACTGACTGTATATACAGAGACCCCCCCCTGTATACCTCCACTGACTGTATATACAGAGACCCCCCTGTATACCTCCACTGACTGTATATACAGAGACCCCCCCCGTATACCTCCACTGACTGTATATACAGAGACCCCCTCCGTATACCTCCACTGACTGTATATACAGAGACCCCCCCCTGTATACCTCCACTGACTGTATATACAGAGACCCCCTGTATACCTCCACTGACTGTATATACAGAGACCCCCCCCCTGTATACCTCCACTGACTGTATATACAGAGACCCCCCTGTATACCTTCACTGACTGTATAAACAGAGACCCCCCCTGTATACCTCCACTGACTGTATATACAGAGAGACCCCCTGTATACCTCCACTGACTGTATATACAGAGAGACCCCCTGTATACCTCCCCTGACTGTATATACAGAGAGACCCCCTGTATACCTCCATTGACTGTATATACAGGAACCCCCTGTATACCTCCACTGACTGTATATACAGAGAAGACCCCCCTGTATACCTCCACTGACTGTATATACACAGAGACCCCCCCCTGTATACCTCCATTGACTGTATATACAGAGACCCCCCCTGTATACCTCCCCTGACTGTATATACAGAGACCCCCCCTGTATACCTCCCCTGACTGTATATACAGAGACCCCCCCTGTATACCTCCACTGACTGTATATACAGAGACCCCCCCCTGTATACTTCCACTGACTGTATATACAGAGACCCCCCCTGTATACTTCCACTGACTGTATATACAGAGACCCCCCTGTATACCTCCACTGACTGTATATACAGAGACCCCCCCCCCCCTGTATGGCCTCCACTGACTGTATATACAGAGACCCCCCTGTATACCTCCACTGACTGTATATACAGAGACCCCCCCCTGTATACCTCCACTGACTGTATATACAGAGACCCCCCCTGTATACCTCCACTGACTGTATATACAGAGAGACCCCCCCTGTATACCTCCACTGACTGTATATACAGAGACCCCCCTGTATACCTTCACTGACTGTATATACAGAGACCCCCTGTATACCTCCCCTGACTGTATATACAGAGAGACCCCCCCTGTATACCTCCACTGACTGTATATACAGAGACCCCCCTGTATACCTCCACTGACTGTATATACAGAGACCACCCTGTATACCTCCACTGACTGTATATACAGAGACCCCCCCTGTATACCTCCACTGACTGTATATACAGAGACCCCCCTGTATACCTCCCTGACTGTATATACACCCGGACCCCCCTGTATACCTCCACTGACTGTATATACAGAGGACCCCCCTGTATACCTCCACTGACTGTATATACACCCTGCGTGTCAGGGGGGCTCTCCGCTGCGTGTCAGGGGGGCTCTCCGCTGCGTGTCAGGGGGCTCTCCGCTGCGTGTCAGGGGGGCTCTCCGCTGCGTGTCAGGGGGGCTCTCCGCTGCGTGTCAGGGGGGCTCTCCGTGTCGGCTTCATCTATGATGAACAGGTTCTCGGTGTCCCGCGGTCCCTCGGACTTCTCACTGATCCGCTGAACCGGTTCTGTCCTCATCCTGGACCCGGCATTGTCCGCTCTGTCAGTCCGGGATAAGAGAACCTGTCATCATTGTGTTTCCTGCCCTCCTAGTGATGAAGGAGGATGCTGGGAGTCCCCCAACACCTGACATGTTCTCTGAGCAAATCCCCACAAGACATCCTTCCTCTCCCGAGGTGTCACATTCCTCCCCCTTCCAGTGTTCCTGACACCCTCTGGGTGGGAGGTGTCATTAGTGGAGGTCTGCACTGTTATTAGGATCAGTGATAATTACCCGGTTTCTGTGTCTTCTCTGCCCTGAGATGTGCTGCAACCTCTCCCACATCCCTCTGCAGATGATCTGTTACCCCCCCCCCCCACGCTGCATGTGTGTCACCAACAATTACACCTGTCACCGTATGTGAGCCAGTGCGCTGCCACCCCATCTCTGATCTCCCAGCAGCCGCCCCCACCGTGAGCTGGCTTCATTTCATCGCACACAGATCTCTGAATTCGAGTGTCAGCTCCTCCGGTACAGAGACTGATGGGACTGTGGGGGAGGGGGACATTAGAGCGTAAGCTCCTCTGTACAGAGACTGATGTGACTGTGGGGGAGGGGACCATTAGAGTGTAAGCTCCTCTGTACAGAGACTGACGTGACTGTGGGGGAGGAGACATTAGAGCGTAAGCTCCTCTGTACAGAGACTGATGTGACTGTGGGGGAGGGGACATTAGAGTGTAAGCTCCTCTGTACAGAGACTGATGTGACTGTGGGGGAGGGGACATTAGAGCGTAAGCTCCTCTGTACAGAGACTGACGGGACTGTGGGGGAGGGAACATTAGAGCGTAAGCTCCTCTGGTACAGAGACTGATGTGACTGTGGGGAGGGGACATTAGAGCGTAAGCTCCTCTGGTACAGAGACTGATATGACTGTGGGGGAGGGGACATTAGAGTGTAAGCTCCTCTGGTACAGAGACTGATGTGACTGTGGGGGAGGAGACATTAGAGCGTAAGCTCCTCTGGTACAGAGACTGATGGGACTGTGGGGGAGGAGACATTAGAGCGTAAGCTCCTCTGGTACAGAGACTGATGGGGACTGTGGGGAGGGGACATTAGAGCGTAAGCTCTTCTGGTACAGAGACTGATGGGACTGGCTCAGTGATCTCTGTACTGCGCTGCGGTATATGTCAGAGCTATATATATATATATGTATAATAATAGTGTAGGACTGTTGGGGACACACACAGGTTTGATGTTTTGGGTACAAAAACTGTATAAATGGTATTGGTCTCCTCCCTTCCCTGCAGAATGTAGACAGAGTGGTGTTTTTACTTTCTCCGACGATCGGTTCTTCGTTTGTTTCTCCCACATTCGCCCTCTGAGGGCCGTTCATCACACACCCCTCACCCATCTCTGGGTTTATGGCTCCTTCTCATGGCGAAGGGCTGGCGTGTCTGGCAGGTATTGTGTGGGACTCGGAGTGCCGGGACTGTTGGGTGCAATTAATATTTGTGTGATTGATGGTGCAGTAATCTGTAATAATCATCGATCGCTCCTGTCTGTGTTGGCAGAGTGGTGGTGATGCCCTCATCATTCTGGGATGTGCAGCCTCTCTCCCGTTCTCTGGATCGGTGGGGGGGGGGGGGTGCTGTGAGTATACAGGGTGGTATGGTATTGGGGGGGGGGGGTGTGCTGTGAGTATACAGGGTGGTATGGTATTGGGGGGGGGGGCTGCTGTGAGTATACAGGGTGGTATGGTATTGGGGGGGGCTGCTGTGAGTATACAGGGTGGTATGGTATTGGGGGGGGCGCTGTGAGTATACAGGGTGGTATGGTATTCCCTGGGCTGGTGAGTGTCATCCCTCCACTGAATCTAACTTCTGAGGGTGTCCTGATAACTGATCATCGGATCAATTAAGAACATAAAGTCCATTTACATCAGGGGAAAAAAGGATACGAATACCATTTAACCAGTTTTTGTACCCAAAATATCTCTGGGCCGAGGGATGCGGCGCCTTCTTCTCTGGGCCGAGGGATGCGGCGCCTTCTTCTCTGGGCCGAGGGATGCGGCGCCTTCTTCTCTGGGCCGAGGGATGCGGCGCCTTCTTCTCTGGGCCGAGGGATGCGGCGCCTTCTTCTCTGGGCCGAGGGATGCGGCGCCTTCTTCTCTGGGCCGAGGGATGCGGCGCCTTCTTCTCTGGGCCGAGGGATGCGGCGCCTTCTTCTCTGGGCCGAGGGATGCGGCGCCTTCTTCTCTGGGCCGAGGGATGCGGCGCCTTCTTCTCTGGGCCGAGGGATGCGGCGCCTTCTTCTCTGGGCCGAGGGATGCGGCGCCTTCTTCTCTGGGCCGAGGGATGCGGCGCCTTCTTCTCTGGGCCGAGGGATGCGGCGCCTTCTTCTCTGGGCCGAGGGATGCGGCGCCTTCTTCTCTGGGCCGAGGGATGCGGCGCCTTCTTCTCTGGGCCGAGGGATGCGGCGCCTTCTTCTCTGGGCCGAGGGATGCGGCGCCTTCTTCTCTGGGCCGAGGGATGCGGCGCCTTCTTCTCTGGGCCGAGGGATGCGGCGCCTTCTTCTCTGGGCCGAGGGATGCGGCGCCTTCTTCTCTGGGCCGAGGGATGCGGCGCCTTCTTCTCTGGGCCGAGGGATGCGGCGCCTTCTTCTCTGGGCCGAGGGATGCGGCGCCTTCTTCTCTGGGCCGAGGGATGCGGCGCCTTCTTCTTCTCTGGGCCGAGGGATGCGGCGCCTTCTTCTTCTCTGGGCCGAGGGATGCGGCGGCGCCTTCTTCTCTGGGCCGAGGGATGCGGCGCCTTCTTCTTCTCTGGGCCGAGGGATGCGGCGGCGCCTTCTTCTCTGGGCCGAGGGATGCGGCGGCGCCTTCTTCTCTGGGCCGAGGGATGCGGCGGCGCCTTCTTCTCTGGGCCGAGGGATGCGGCGGCGCCTTCTTCTCTGGGCCGAGGGATGCGGCGGCGCCTTCTTCTCTGGGCCGAGGGATGCGGCGGCGCCTTCTTCTCTGGGCCGAGGGATGCGGCGGCGCCTTCTTCTCTGGGCCGAGGGATGCGGCGGCGCCTTCTTCTCTGGGCCGAGGGATGCGGCGGCGCCTTCTTCTCTGGGCCGAGGGATGCGGCGGCGCCGCCTTCTCTGGGCCGAGGGATGCGGCGGCGCCGCCTTCTCTGGGCCGAGGGATGCGGCGGCGCCGCCTTCTCTGGGCCGAGGGATGCGGCGGCGCCGCCTTCTCTGGGCCGAGGGATGCGGCGGCGCCGCCTTCTCTGGGCCGAGGGATGCGGCGGCGCCGCCTTCTCTGGGCCGAGGGATGCGGCGGCGCCTTCTTCTCTGGGCCGAGGGATGCGGCGGCGCCGCCTTCTCTGGGCCGAGGGATGCGGCGGCGCCGCCTTCTCTGGGCCGAGGGATGCGGCGGCGCCGCCTTCTCTGGGCCGAGGGATGCGGCGGCGCCGCCTTCTCTGGGCCGAGGGATGCGGCGGCGCCGCCTTCTCTGGGCCGAGGGATGCGGCGGCGCCGCCTTCTCTGGGCCGAGGGATGCGGCGGCGCCGCCTTCTCTGGGCCGAGGGATGCGGCGGCGCCGCCTTCTCTGGGCCGAGGGATGCGGCGCCTTCTCTGGGGGTGCCGGACATTTCCTGTCCTTTATAATGAGGATGGTGATTGGTTGCTGGATGACCGTTGTGTGTTTCATCATCTGGCTGTATGGGACGACTGTTGGCCGGATCCGGAGCGCTTGCTGCAAGAACTGGCAGCCTTGATGTTGGTGATAAATAAGTATTGAGTGGCGTCTTCTGATCGGCGAGCTTCCATGAGCTCAGCCGGGGAGGTCGGCCGGCCGGTCCTCTGCAATTGATGCTGCATTATTGAGATGTGCCGGGAAGAGCCGTGTCACCCTCTCTGTACCGTCACTTGAGGTTTATAAGCAGGTGAAGGTGTACAGAGGCCGGAGTCTCTCCCATCCCCCCCATACTTGGCCTCTGCAGACTCCGGTGTCCGATGGAGCCACAAGAAGTCAACTCGGGGCTTCTACTTCCGAAAACTGCAAGAAAGAAGAAAACACGGAGATCCATTGCCTGTAAGGACCGGCCGGGTGTCTTCTTTCCTCCTCTGAGGGGCAGCGATGATCAGTCGGCTCCGTATTACGCCTTGTGCAATAGTTCTGCTATTACTTGAAATTTTATTTTTAGCATCAAATCTGATGAACTCATGGAGAAGGGGGGGGGATTTACTAAAACTGGAGGGTGCAAAATCTGGTGCAGCTGTGCATAGTAACCAATCAGCTTCCAGCTTTTATTGCCAAAGCTTCACTGAACCAGGTGAAGTCAGAAGCTGATTGGCTCCCATGCACAGCGGCACCGGATTCTGAGTGCTGCAGTTTTAGTAAATCCCCCCCCCCATAGCATAGTCTGTGTCAGATATCAGGGACAGTCCGATGTCTTGTATTTTATCTGACTACTCAGCTCTCCCACATGTTCTGTTTTTCGATGGTGTTATCGGGTGAATTATTTTTTTCCTTCCCGTTCAGGACGTGTGTGGAATGCCATGGCCAGCTCCTCTGAGAGTGAAGATGACGCGTTTATGGCCGTTGACGGAGAGGACGCAGTAGACGGGACGATGGAGCAGGACGTCGAGCCACACGCTCATCCCGAACTGAGCAAGCATAACCGATCGATGTGCGAGCTGCCAGAAGAGGTACTGGAGTACATCCTGTCCTTCCTGTCCCCCTATCAGGAACACAAGACTGCAGCGCTGGTGTGTAAGCAGTGGTACCGGCTCATCAAAGGTAGGTGGGGGAGGGTGGTGTCTTGTCACTTCAGGTCTTAATAAAGCCCAATTCTGGGCAAATAAAGAATTATCCCTTTAATGTGGCTGGACTTGCACTCCGAGGGTTAATTGTGTGTTTCCGCCCAGGGGAACAATAAAAGGAGATATATAGTTACATAGTTAGTCTGGCTGAAAAAAAGACAAAAGTCCATCCAGTTCAACCATAAAAAAAAAAAGTTATAATCCGACACCCACAGCTGATCCAGAGGAAGGCAAAAAACCCAGAAAAGCACGATCCAATTTGCTCCTGCAGGGGAAAAAAATCCTTCTTGATCCCCCGAGAGGCAATCGGATATTCCCTGGATCAACGTTCCCTATAAATGTTATATTCTGTGTATCCAAGAAAGAATCCAGGACTTTCCTACAGCAATCCACTGAGCTGGCCACACCCAACTCCGGAGGGAGTCTTTTCCACATTTTCACAGCTCTTACTGTGAAGAAAGCTTTCCGTGATTGGAGATGACATTTCTTTTCCTACTTACCACTCTTTCCCGCAGCTAGAGCCATGCCCAGAGCCTCTGCGTCCCTGATGTCAGCAAGACCAGAGCAGGGTCCATAGCCCTGCTCCGGATGTGAAGACTCCAAGGGGTTTATTTACTAAAGCTGGAGAGTCCAAAATCAGACTCCCTTCTGCATAGAAACCAATCGGCTTCTAACCTCAGCTTGTTCAATGAAGCTTTGGCAATGAAACCTGGAAGCTGATTGGTTTCTATGCAGAAGGGAGTCTGATTTTGGACTCTCCAGCTTTAGTAAATAAACCCCCAAGAGTCTGGGATCAGACCATGAGCGAATTCCACCTTCCAGGGGGAGCGAAGGATCAGGAAACGTGCTTCTTCTCACCCCCTGGACAGAACGTACCATTAATCCCTGCAGTACTGGCACAGCCCCTCTGCAGGGGATCATTCATTTTCTGCCCGGAGTTGGGCTTCATGTGTAAAGGATAAAGTGTTTCCTGCAGCAGAACTTCGTTCGTTCAGGTTGCAGAAAGATCCGTTCTGATTGGTTGCTTTGGGGTATTGCAGTTTGCATTATTACGTGAATAGGGCTGTTAAGGTCAAATTCCATTTTTTCCCAAGCGTCAGACTGGGGCTGTCATTTCTTCACAGGTACATTAAAGCTGAACTCCGGGTATATGGCTGAATACACGTCAGTAGTCTCGTTTGCCTGAAGATCCAAACGCTTTATAATCCCGTCCAGCTGCTTTTATTATTCATACTCCTCTACCGGAACACACAGCCAGGAGGGTGACACCACCTTTCCTGGTTGAAGTTAACACCTTCCTGCCAGCCCTATAGCAGATTGACGGCCGGGCGGGACACTCGCCGTTGTGACTGGGCGCCAAGACGTCCTGTCAAAACGAGCCGCTCGCGGGGCCACACATCGGCGTGATCTGTCACCGGCTGTGTCCCATATCGCTACACCGGCCCGTTGCCAGTGTCATGTGACCGCTGTGACCAATCGTAATTGTATACAATGGACAGCTTCCTGTCATGCCTTCCATTGTATACAATTATGTTGTTGGCTGTGACTGGTCAAGGCGGTCACATGATACAGACAGGGCCAATCACAGCCCATCTGTATCATGTGATCAGCTTTGCCCAATCACAACAAAAGGCTGAATGAATCCGTTTCATTCACTAACAACGATTGTAAATATCAATGAAATACATCGGTATCAGCAATCCTAATGCGTTTAAAAAAAAAAAAAAAAATGTTGATGACTTTCCCAGAGTAGTTTGATGTTACTATGGTAACATTGTATTGCTTTGGTCACAGTGTGCTGAAAAAAAGTAAAAAAAAAAAAAAATTTTTTTTAAAAAATACAAATTCAGTTATTTTCACCAAAGAAATGCAGGAGAATACATTTCGACCTACACTTTTGAAGAAATGTTATTTATTTGCAAAATTTTATAACAGAAATTAGGAAAAGTGTTTTTTTTTTTTTGTGTTTTTTTTTTTTTCAATAGTTTAGATGTTGTTTTTTGTTTGGCAAAAAAATAAAAAAAACTCAGTGGTGATTAAATACCACCAAAAGAAAGCTCTATTTGTGTGAAAAAATGATAAAAATGTCATATGGGTACAGTGTTGCATGACCGCGCAATTGTCATTCAAAGTGCGACAGCGCTGAAAGCTGAACATTGGGCTGGGCAGGAAGGGGTTAGAAGTGTCCGGTATTGAAGTGGTTAAAGTAGAACTATTCTTTCTTTTTTTGTTTTTTTTTTTCCCAGGAAGGGAGGGTTATAACGCCTCTCACATTCTTTTCACCATCTGTGTCCCATTGTAGAGATTTCCCCTCACTTCCTGTCCCATAGCCAAACAGGAAGTGAGAGGAAACCCTGCAAATTACGGGGATTCCCTGGGGTCCCCTCAGGTCACCACAACTAGCGTTCCCATTGGAAGATTTCCCCTCTATTACTTTTCTGGAGACAACCCAAAATTTAGGTTTTATACTTTCACTGTCAATGATAATGGTAAGCAGGACACATAGAGGGAGAATCTTCCTGACGGGGACACAGACAACACCTGACAGGGGGTCCCTCTCTGCTCCATCCAAAACTAAAAAGAAAAGTTTAGCCTTCAGTTAGACTTCTTGGGGGTAATGTCACTTCCCCACCCACAGCCGTCTGTTTACATGGTCATTTGCTGTGTTCTCTTCTGTCCAGTGCTGCCCCTCCCTGGGGTTCAAGTGGGACTCCAGGGTAAGAGAATATTGCTCCAATCCATCGGTCATGTGTTGTCTTCTTGAACCTCAGTGAGCTTTGTGTGTTCCTTCAGATCCGTGCAGTAATCTAGACCACTCACTGCTGCTCTCTCTCCTTGTGCAGGGTGACTGGTCTTGTCTCCACCCCTTCTATAGGTATCTCTGGTGGGTGGGGCCTGCTGGATCCCTCCCACAGGTCTGTTTGCGCCTTGTGCGGGGGTTACTGGTCTTGTCTCCGCCCCTTCTTTAGGTATCTGTGGTGGGTGGGGCCTGCTGGTTCCCTCCCACAGCTCTGCTCTCTCCCTGTGCAGGGTGATTGGTCTAGTCTCCGCCCCTTCTATAGGTATCTGTGGTGGGTGGGGCCTGCTGGTTCTCTCCTACAGCTTTGCTCTCTCCTGGTGCAGGGAGACTGGTCTTGTCTCCGCCCCTTCTTTAGGTATCTGTGGTGGGTGGGGCCTGCTGGTTCTCTCCTACAGCTTTGCTCTCTCCTGGTGCAGGGAGACTGGTCTTGTCTCCGCCCCTTCTTTAGGTATCTGTGGTGGGTGGGGCCTGCTGGTTCTCTCCTACAGCTTTGCTCTCTCCTGGTGCAGGGAGACTGGTCTTGTCTCCGCCCCTTCTTTAGGTATCTGTGGTGGGTGGGGCCTGCTGGTTCCCTCCCACAGCTCTGCTCTCTCCTTCTGTGGGGTGACTGGTCTTGTCTCCGCCCATTCTATAGGTATCTTTGGTGGGTGGGGCCTGCTGGATCCCTCCCACAGCTCTGCTCTCTCCCTGTGCAGGTTGATTGGTCTAGTCTCCACCCCTTCTTTAGGTATCTGTGGTGGGTGGGGCCTGCTGATTCCCTCCCACAGCTCTGCTCTCTCCTTCTGTGGGGTGACTGGTCTTGTCTCCGCCCATTCTATAGGTATCTTTGGTGGGTGGGGCCTGCTGGGTCACTTCCACATGTCTGCTCTCTCCTTGCGCAGGGTTAGTGGTCTAGTCTCCACCCCTTCTATATTTATATGTGGTGGGTGGGGCCTGCTGGTTCCCTCCCACAGCTCTGCTCTCTCCTGGTGCTGGGTGACTGGTCTTGTCTCCACCCCTTCTATAGGTATCTGTGGTGGGTGGGGCCTGCTAGCCCCTCCTACAGCTGTTTTGTGCACAGGCTATATACAGCACAGTGATGTCACTGCTACTTTTACTAGGTGATATCTTGGTTTTCAAATGAACTTGCAACTTGTGATTACTGAGGGATAGATTGTAAATGAGTTGATTTGTGCGCTGAGTCCAGCTTTGTTTTGCTGTTCTTTATGTTGGCCCTCATCTCCTAGAGGGGCCATAGATGGGGCGCTCATTCAAGAGCATCCTAGTTCCTGGTCCAAGACTTGTCACCGCACATGGAGGTTTGTGGATGCTCATCCATCCATCCTTCTGTCTCTTCATTTCCTCAGATCTGCAGATGTCATTCTCCGAGAACGGTTTGTATTTCTGCTTTGTAATCTGATGAATGTTGTTGTAGACAAACGATCCAGTGCGGTTCCATAACGTCCTTGTACTGTCCTGGATTCCGCTAAATCTGTCATTCCTGGACGGAGCCCAGGAGCAACGTGCCAGAAACGAGAGGGAAGCAGATGGGGAGATGATGATTCTATACATAGAAATGTGTGGCTGGACTCCTCTCTGCATCGCAGTTCTCCCCTCGGTGCCGGCGACTCCCTCAATTGTACCGCGAGGGGAGAAGGAAGTCTGCCATTGGTGACCGCTCCTCCTGGAAATACTATGTGCCTGGCTGTCCTGTGTAAAGGGTACACTTGTCCCTGATCGGGGGGGGGGGGGGTTGTCTGTCTCACTGGAAGAGCAGGCTGGAGCACTCCACTACCACCATTCTACATCCATCCGCATCTCTCCTGCTAACAATTCAGCTTCGTTTTACCGTTTTTTTACTTCTCTTTTTTTTTTTTTTTTTCTAGGGCATTTGATTTTTCCTGTGAGATGTTTGTTTTATGGCTCAGAGGCCGAGGTCTGGCTGCATGACCATGTATGGTATAGTGGTGGCGGGATCCCTTCCAGACACACATCCTCTGATTTCATGTACCGAACACACCGCCAGCATAGCCCTCCGTGTACACTATGCAGCACGGATATCGAAATATTCACTTTATAGACCCCCCCCCCCTACTGCTGTATGCCCCGGAGGACCTGTCTCCTGCAAAGTGCTAAATGGTCAGCACTTCAGCCTGGCAGTACTCGGGTCGTCGGTTCGAATCCTAACCACAGCAGCACCTGCTTGGAGTTTGCATGTTCTCCCTGTGCCTGTGTGGGTTTCCTCCGGGTACTCCGGTTTCCTCCCACACTCCATAGTCATGCTGGTAGGTTTATTGGATCCTGTCTAAATTGGACCTTGGTATGTGTATGTATGAATGTGAGTTAGGGACCTTAGATTGTACGCTCCTTGGGGGCGGGGCCTGATGGGAATGTACAATATATATGTAAAGCGCGGCGTACATTGACGGCGATATATAAGTACCCGAAATAAAGTGAAGTTGCTGTTTTATGGCTTGAATATTGATGGCAATGACATTGCAGCCTGTCCCTTGCTAGTTAGTGTTTCTTGCTGCAGTGTGAGGCACCTGGTGCCTCGTGCCAGAGTGGTGTCATGATTTCCTATCTAGTTAAAGAAGAATTCCGGGCAATATTAATTGTTCCTTGTGGAGGAGCTGTGCCCACATTGCACGTGTTTTAAATGCTCGTTTTTGTCTAGGGCAGGGGTGGGCAAACTGTGGCAGAACTACAAGTTCCATCATGCCTAGCTGTAACTAGAGTCATGATTGTAACTTCCGGGATTTGCAGTGCCTCATGGGAAATGTAGTTCTACAACAGCTGGAGAGACACAGTTTGCCCATCCCTGGCCTAGGGGGTAGGGAGGCAAAGATTTACTTACCTGATCCCACTGATCCACCGAGCGCAAGACCGGTCCCCGCCACTCCTGGGAGGCAAAGATTTACTTGCCTAATCCCACTGATCCACCGAGCGCAAGACCGGTCCCCGCCTCTCCTGGGAGGCAAATATTTAGTTACCTAATCCCACTGATCCACCGAGCGCAAGACCAGTCCCCGCCACTTCTACCACCAGTGGTGTATTTAGGTTTTATGCTAGGCAACACAAAAATCGCCCCCCCCAGAGAGAGCCTGACACCAACTGACACCATCCCCTTACCCGAGAAAGCCTTCTGCTACCTCCACCCTCCATACACCGGCCCTCCCATCCCACCCCCAGCGAGAGAGGAAAAGACACTCACCTTCACAGCTCCACACATCCCCAGGAATGAGAGTCGGGCTCTGCATACACTGCCAAGCAGCCTCAGATCCCAACTGGTCCCCATGCCGCATGTGTCCCTTCTTTCGGGGAGCAGTGCTGCCCCCCCCCCCCCTGAAAAATGCCGCCCTAGGCAAATGCCTTGTTTGCCTTGTGGTAAGTACACCCCTGCCTACCCCCCCCCCCACATGCCAGTGGTCTTGTGAATGTGCAGGAACAGTCCACCTCTGGACGTGGGGGAGCGCCGTGCAGGAACAGTCCACCTCTGGACGTGGGGGAGCGCCGTGCAGGAACAGTCCACCTCTGGACGTGGGGGAGCGCCGTGCAGGAACAGTCCACCTCTGGACGTGGGGGAGCGCCGTGCAGGAACAGTCCACCTCTGGACGTGGGGGAGCGCCGTGCAGGAACAGTCCACCTCTGGACGTGGGGGAGCGCCGTGCAGGAACAGTCCACCTCTGGACGTGGGGGAGCGCCGTGCAGGAACAGTCCACCTCTGGACGTGGGGGAGCGCCGTGCAGGAACAGTCCACCTCTGGACGTGGGGGAGCACCGTTTTTCTGGAGGATCAAAGGATGGGTTAAGTCTAGCTTTACCCTGAGCCCTAAACAAAACGAGCAGCTGCACTGCATGGGAAATGAAAGGTTTTTTTGTCCGGAGGTCCGCTTTAAAGTGTCACTAAAAGCAAAACGTTTTAGTTTTGGATGGAGTAGAGAGGGAATAGATCCCGTGTCAGGTGTTGTCACTGCCTGTGCCCCCGTTAAGGAGATTCCCTTCTCTCTTTGTCCTATTTACTGTTATTCAAAGGGAAAGTAAAAGAAAATCACACATTTTGGGTTTTTCCCAGAAAAATAATAAGAGGGGAAATTTTCCAATGGAGACACTAGCTCTGGTGACCTGGGGGGGGGAGGGGAAGGAATTCCCTTTAATTTGTAGGGATTTCCTCTCACTTCCTGTTAACGATTAGAAAGGAAGTGAAGAGAAATCTCCCCAATGGGACACATGACAGGGGTTATAACCCTCCCTTATGCCATCCAATATGGGGGGGGGGGGGGAGTTTTGCTTATGTGTCTTCTTTAAAGATAACACGTATGCTTAATGAAATCTATAGGCCACTGTCACCTGTATAGTGAGCCCCATTCACACCGGGTGCAACCTGACGGATCAAAGTCGCATCCTATTTGTCGCTGTGAAGATGGTTCCTGCGCTATCTGTGCGACTTGCATTGACATCTGTGTGTGAAGCCGCACCAATCGGTAGCTTTGAATTTGCGTCGAAGAGCGAACTGGGGCTAAAGGAGGGTTATAACCTCTTGTTAAAACTTTGGCCACCTATGTCCCAATGGGAAGATTTCACTTCCTGTCTCATAGCCAGAACAGGAAGTGAGAGAGGAAATCCCTGGTTGTCACCAGAACCAGTGTCTCCATTGGAAGATTTCCCCTCTTACCTCTCTGGGGACAACCCGAAATTTTGGGATTTTCTTTGTCTCCATGATAACTGTGAATGGGAAAAATAGAGAGAGT